>NC_089792.1:41104138-41239138 GCF_040412425.1 Macrobrachium rosenbergii | reverse complement strand
TTATTAATATTTGAAGATGTACATGTAACCATAAAAATTATCTTATCTCAGTAAAAGATGAAAGAATTTTTGATGGTTACATTGTATTATATGTTTATTTGTTTTGTATGATAAAATAAATGATTTACCTAATAACAAGTACTAATTTTCAAATATTAATAAGATTAATAAGATTAGATAATAATAATAATAATAATAATAATAATAATAATAAAACTGTAATTAAAAACATTTATACATTTCCAGAATAAATTATGTGATATTTTAAAAAACAAGTATCATTTAAATGCATCTTTTTAAAATAATTTGAAGAGAGTAAATTCAAGCTGTCAAAAATGTCAATCATGACTTTTGAAGTTCAAGTGTATCAAATGTCAGTGGTTTAAGGCCTCTCTTTTTTCTCTCTCTCTCTCTCTAAAATCTCTCTATTTTCTTCAAAATCTCTCTCTTCAAAATCTTGAATTTCCATCTTTTGAACTCTGACTTACAAAATATCTCTCTTCTATAACTCTCTTAGAAAAAATAACTTCAAAAAATCTTCTCTCATGTCTCTTTACTGTAATGTCTGTGGTTCACTCTTTAAGTTCCTCAATGGACAAAAAAATTACTGTTCTCAGCTAATCTCTGCTGTCCCATTTGTTCAAATCACATTCTCTAGAAAATGGCCAATGAAGAATTAAAGAGAAATTTATTTCTGGTGATAGAAATTCATTTCTGCTAAAATGTGGTTCTTATTCCATCAATAAGCTGTAGGTCCCATGCTAGGTAACCAATTGGTTCTTTGATAAAATAAATCTAATTCTTCTTATTTTACCCTTTCTGAACTGTTAAATCATTTCAGTGGTCTGTTTAAACTAAGGTATAAATAACTTTTTCACTCTCTTAAGTAAATTTAACCCTCTCTCTCATTCAGATAGTTTAGCATCACACATTTTACAACTTATTATTTCTATGTACAGCTTTACCTGCACAGTAGATAGTTTAAATTGCTTTAGTGTGGCAAATACATTCTGAAACATGCAGAGACATAATAACTAAGAGTTGTATTAGTCCAAATAAAAACACTGTTTGTTCATGAAAAAGCAATTTTCAGAGAACAAAGAAAAGAGATGTAGAATAAAGAAGTTATTAAAAAAGGTTGAAAGGACTTCTAAAAATAGATTGGTAATGTCAAGTTAGCTTAATACTTTGGGAGCATGATTAGGGTCATATTTAAAGTTTAAACTGTTTAAGTTTTTATTTTTTTTTTAGAGACTGTGCCAAACTTATGAGAAAAATTTGCCTTGTTTGAAAGGTTTCTAGAGCCTAACTGATTCCAACAAAGTTTCAGAATATGACTGTATGTACAGTATATATATATATAATATATATATATATATATATATATATTATATATATATATATTCATATATATATATATATATATATATATATATATATATATATATATATATATATATATATATATATATATATATATATATATATTCTATATATATATATTATATATATATATATATATATATATATATATATATATATATATATATATTTATATATATATATATATATATATATATATATATAAACTATGAAATAATTTGAAAAAACCATTATCCAGTGGTTGTTAAACAATGCACAGTCTAAGGAAATGTTAGTAACACTGCTTACATTCATAAAGAGACAGAAGGATTTTTGGGGGTGTGGGAGGTCAGGAAAAGTTTCCAAGGTGGGGGGTGTTAGAAGGCTGGGCGCCAATATGTGGGAGGGGCAGCAATAAGGGTGTGTTGGAGGAGGATTTAATTTTTCTAAGAGTTGTTTTGGAAAGTGGGTGGCTGGAGAAGGAGATTCCTTGGCTTGAAGGGGGTTGGGAATGCAGTGTGGGATGGGTGGAGATGGGTAGACAGGCACTTGACTTTGTTAGAGCTTTTTTGGTAGTGTAGTCACTTGTTTCATCCTCAGGGAGTTACCTTCCATGGTCTACCAGAGCTCCATGGTGACCAAACTAATATCAAAGAATTCTCTTCTTGGTCTTTTTGGCCAGGTATTGTGACGTAATGATTAACATTGTAACACATGATGGAGTATGTAATGGACTCAAAGATAAGAGGGCACTTTTTCTTATCTTCAGCGAAGCTGAACCCAGTATTTCCAATGTCAAGAGAACATGCAAGAAAGAGAAGTGACTATTGCGCATGCGCATCCGCCCTCTTGTCTACAAGCGAGCCATTAAAAGACCAAGGAGCCATTATCTCTGTTTGGTCTGTAGCAAACAGTTCACGTTGTTACCAGTGCTCTGAAAAAATAAACTTTTTTCTCCGTTTTCAACAACGGATGAAAAGATCAATTCCACTATCGTTCACTGTTCTATCCCAGACAGTAGGAGGGAAAGTCGTTTATTCATCCTCCTTTCTGAGCTGAGACCTTCACATATGGATTTTTTAAAAATATCTGTCGTGGAAATTACTCGCCCAACATAGCTAGGTAACTAGTGCAAGAATTGCAGACATCATCTATCCGGCAATACCAGTCCGTATGGAAGATATGGTTAGATTATATCCATACTGAGAGCCCAGTTGAGATTTCTGTAGAAACACACTTTATTTTTCTTATATACCCTTTTGAAGACAAATGCCTTGTGGTTACAACAGTCATGGTATACAAGGCTGCATTAATGGAACCCTTGCTTTATGGATTCGGAATTGACTCCAGCACAGAAGTTGTCACTTCCCTTCTGCAGCCTTTTGCTCTACAAAGGCCCCTTCCTGAAAGGCTTCCAATTACTTGGTCCCTGAACAAGGTGCTTAGACTTCTATCAACCCCACAATTCAGCGGACCCAATACAACCACAACGCACATGATACAAAAGGTGATCATCTTGATTGCATGAGCATCAGGAGCTCGTATTAGTGAACTGGGCTCTCTTAGATGGGGACGATGCATCATGCAAACAGCTGACCATCAATTATTATTGTTCCCTGGCCCATCATTCCTGGCCAAGAATAAGGATCCTTTAAAAAGGAAATCCATTCTTATAAGAAAACTCAATTTAGCAGACAAGACATTATGCCCAGTTCAAGCACTTAAGGTTTACCTAGAAGTCACGGCAAACATCCCAGAGGGTCCTATTTTCCTACACCCTAGCACAAACTAACCACTCTCCCTACAAGGGCTGAGAATGATTGTAGTGTTTCTCATTAAAAAGGCAAATCCACACTCCTTTCCTAGGTCACATGATATTAGGAAAGTAAGTACGTCGTTGGCCTTCTTCAGAAATGTCTCTTTCAAAGAAGTCTCCAAATGTACAGGGTGGTCATCAGACAGGTTAAAAAAATTATTGCCACATGCTCGAACAAATTCGACTACACTGTGTATCAGTAGGTGGTATGGTTAGTCTTAACCCCTAGGTGCTACGGCAGAAAACCAGGGGTCTTATTGATGGTGAGTATGCTAACTATCACTGGGAGAAGGGTGACAGTACTGCAACCAAACCCAGCATGCTTAGGTAAGCCACTGTAGAACTACATCCTAAAACGTAAGTTCGTGTATAGTTTCTTGTTCCTTGGTACCAAAACCTGAAGAGTATTTGGAATAAAGAATGGGACTTGAAATCTGTGGCTTGACCTCTGACCAGAAATGTTTTTTCCTTTGGGGTGTTGGGATTAAAAAGTGAGAGCTTAAGCCTTTTTTGTCACCTGTCAAATTCTTTGTAAAGCGCCATGAGGACGAAACAAATGATTACACTATCAAAAAACAGGTTTTGATGTAGGAAAAACCTATTTTTGATAGTTGCTGTTGAGTCCTCAAAACCCTCCCATTTCCCTGACAAAAAGGCATGGGATTTGGGCAAGGATCATCCTGCATTGACCAACAGAGAGTAATGGCTCTTGGTCTTTTAACAGGTCTGGTTGTAAACAAGAGGGCAGGATGCAGGTCACTTCTTTTCTTGCAGGTTCTTTTGACGTTGGAAAAACTGGGTTCAGCTTCGCTGAAGATAAGGGAAAGTGCCCTCTTATCTTTTGAGTCCATTATATCTTCCATCACATGTTATAATGTTAATCATTACGACACAACACCTGGCCAAAAGACCAACTAGAAGAGAATTCTTTGATATTAGTTTGGTCACCATGGAGCTCTGGTAGACCATGGAAGGTAACTCCTTGAGGACTCAACAACTACTACTAAAAATAGGTTTTCCTTAAAACAAAACCTGTTTTATAAAAGAAGGCCATCATGTGGTTCCCCATTAACCACAGCTAAAATGTCTGGTATCCACTTTTCTATATCTTTGTCCCTCAGGCAGTCCTTCGATGCTCCATCCACACAAATCAATTGTTGCCCCATCACAAGGTCATGCATTTCATTTATCCACCTAACCTCAATTTCAGTTTCTTTATAAAAAATCAGAAATTTGGATGGGACTGGAATTTATTTCCATCAAAGCTGATTTCACTAGGTTAAATAGAACAAATTAACCCCTATCTCAGGATTGTCACCAGGCCTTTCAAGGTCACCCAAGTGGAGGCCCTATTTTCTTTCTTCACTTCTCAGGTTAACTGTGCCATTCTGTAAGGGCTTAGCTTCCTCCCTTCATCAGTGATTCTGTGTCTTGACATCTGTGACTGGATTTCTAGAATGGCCATCGGCTTTTTATCTGCTTTTGCTTCTGTAAGCTCAAATTCAAGAATATAAAATTTTAATAATCTCATCTATCCAATGACTTTGCTGTGTAATGTTATGTATCCCTCATAGATTGCAATAGATTTAAACAAAAATCAGTTTCTAATTGAATATGTTGCCCCAACAGAAAATATTGTTGCCTATCCAAAACCCACAGAATTTACAAGTCTCTCTCTCTCTCTCTCTCTCTCTTCATTATCAGTTTGTGATATAACACCCCTTAATGCAATAGTACTGGCATCTGTAGTCACTAAAAAGGGCCAATCAGAGTGAGGGTACATCGGTAAGGGATCACTTGTCATAGTCGCTTTCAAATTATTAAAAGTCAATTCTTCTACTGGTCCCCATTCAATCTCCTTTTCTCCTTAATTTATCTAACAGCCAATTTCAGTTACATTTGACCTTGAATCTGAATAATTGGATGAACTTTCTACAATGTCTTGCAAGCCCCAGAAAGCTTGCCACTTCCTTTTACATTGTTGGGCAGGGAAAAGCCTGAATAGCTTCTGTGTTATTGGGCAAAATAAACATTCTTCCTCCTGGTTACTAAATGTTAAAATAGAAATTTTGAAAATATTGACAATTCATCAAATTGTTTCATCCCATATTATTAATGCTTCTAATACCCTAATAAAATTTGCTTTATGCTTTTTGCCATTCTCAGTCAATGGCTATATTATATTGAATCCCATAAATAAATAAACACCCAGGCTTCCATAGTTGAAGCTCAGAAGACAAAGGACTGAGTACTTTAGTCCTTTCCATTATCCTGCTGTCAGTGATTTCTTGTGTTCATCCTGAGCAAGGTCACACTTTCAGTTGTGGAAGTAGCTTCACCTACTTGGGTGTCAATCTATTAGGCAGCAGGAACTGTACTACCAGCTGGGCATAGTGCTCACTGAGGGATAGGGATGAAACTTACTGAAGAAATTTACATATCCCTATTACCCATGAAAAATTTGATAAAATAAATTTTTAATACAAAACCATCGTTTTTCAATTAACAGGGTTCCCTGAATTTCTTGATCTTGGGAATGAAGGAAGCCTTTAGAAATTTTAAACACACCAAGATAAGAGATTTAAAAAACCTGGTGGAATTTTTTTTACTTATTTTTGGAGTGAGTCTGCAAGAAGCTGTTGACAACAAGAGTTCAGAATGTAACCCAAAGTAACAGTGACAGATCAAGTTCATGAACAGGTTTTGTGCAAGTTAATGGAAAAAAAAATTGATAAATGCCAGACTTGCTTGGTGTATCCAGGAATGCAGAATCCTTACTGGTACCCAGTTTAGGTCTTAAAATATAAATTTTACCACTTATTCATTGTTTCACCCAGAAGATCATATCTGAATAGGATTCAGGTACAAATAGACATCAGTGGCAATCTTCTCTGACATACTCTGTTGTGAACTCACTGTATATCAAAATGCTTGAACTCTTCATTTTGGACAGAGCATTCAAGTACAGTTATATCCCAAACTTACTGGCCTTGAGGTTAGGTTCCAGAACCCTCATTTAAACCTGAATTTTTGGTAAGTTTGGCACTGTCTCAAAAATGCTAATAAATGCTTATTTCTAATGTTTAACACTAAATATGACCCTAACCATGCTCCCAAATTATTAATCTACCTTTTGAATGAAATTAAAGTTACTGTAATTTCATTTAAAAGTTAGTTTAATACATTACCCTTAAAAAAGAAATAAATGGTTGACATAAAAATAGAGAGTTTGAAGAGAATTTCTGTCTCTCTCCCCTTCTGACCAATCTATTTTTAGAAGTCTTCTCAACCTCTTTTTAATAACTTCTTTATTCTACACCTCTTTCTCTTTGTTCTGAAATGCTTTTTCATGAACAAACAGTGTTTTTTATTTTGACTAATACAACTCTTAGTTATTATGTCTCTATGTTTTAGAACGTATTTGCCACACTAGTGCATTTACACTTCGTAGACGGTACAAGTAAAATTAGATCAATTTAAACTATCTACTGTACAGGTAAAGACGCACAGAGAAATAATAAGTTGTAAAAATGTGTGTAAATGTGAATGAGCACTAGAGATAGAAGAGAGAGAGAGAGAGAGAGAGAGAGAGAGAGAGAGAGAGAGAGAGAGAGAGAGAGAGAGTCCCTTACTTAAGAGAGTGAAATTATTTATCAATTATTACGGAGACTGAGAGAATAACATACGAGAGAGAGAGAGAGAGAGAGAGAGAGAGAGAGAGAGAGAGAGAGAGAGAGAGAGAGAGAGAGAGAGAGAGAGAGAGAATTGTCCTTACTTGAAATATCAAGTTAAATTATTTATGAATTATTATGGAGACAGAGAGAATAACAGAGAGAGAGAGAGAGAGAGAGAGAGAGAGAGAGAGAGAGAGAGAGAGAGAGAGTTATTCTTAATGTTAGATATCAAAAGATGGAAATTCAGTATTAAACTAACTTTTAAATGAAATTAAAGTTACTGTAATTTCATTTAAAAGTTAGCTTAATACATTACCCTTAAAAAAGAAATAAATGGTTGACGTAAAAATATAGGAGAGTGTGAAGATTAGTATACTATTTCTCTCTCTCCCCATTCCACCGATCTATTTTTAGAAGTCTTCTCAACCTTGTTTTTAAAAACTTCTTTATTCTGTCTCTTTCTCTTTGTTCTGAAATGCTCTATGTCTCTATGTTTTAAAATGGCACATTTACAGTTTGTAGACGGTACAGGTAAAATTAGATCAATTTAAAATTATCTACTGCACAGTTAAAGACATACAGAGAAACAGTAATAAGAGGTTGCACTAACTACAAACAAGAGAGAGAGAGAGAGAGAGAGAGAGAGAGTCTTTACTTAAGAGAGTGAAAGAGTATTTATTATCAGAGACAGACAAGAGAGAGAGAGAGAGAGAGAGAGAGAGAGAGAGAGAGAGAGAGAGAGAGAGAGAGAGAGAGAGAGAGAGAGAGAGAGATTGAGAGAGAGAGAGAATTACAAAAAATCTTTGACCCACTAATCAATCAACAACTCTCCCTTCTTGTCATGTTAAATGACATGTCTGACAGCTTTGCCTTTGAGCTTCTTACAAAAGATGAGGGAAAGATATTTGTTTGTTTAAAATACTTATCACATACAATTTTGTAATTATTAGTTATATTATATTATTATTATTATTATTATTATATTATTTTGATTATTATTATTATTAAAAATTTATTATTTGAAAAAAATACTTATTATTATGTAAAAATTTATTTATAAAAAACAAAAAAGATACATGTACCATAAAAATTCTCTCATCTCAGTAAAGAGAGAGAGAGAGAGAGAAATTATTACTTTTATTATTTAATGTTATTTAATTTACACATAAAAAGCTTGAAAACTTATAAATTACATAAAAAATTAAACAAAACACTTTTGCACGGTTTCTCAGCAAATGTTTGCATGTCTGTGAAAAACTCGTGTGTGACAATTAGTTAGGTTCCAATGAAAAGTTCGTGTGTCTGTGAATTCGTGATACTCGAATCGTGCAAGTTTGGGGTATTACTGTATAACATGTATGTGTACATAATTTTATTTTAGTAGAGTTCAGTTTACCAATAAATTTTGTTATACCATAGTTAAGTACTTATAGTAAACAGATTTAGTTTTGAACAATATTTGACATGTCTTCTTAATTATGGCTATGGTATTATATATATTTTAAAAATACTGTGCTGTCAATATTTTATGAAGGCACTTCTCTTTCACTGTAGATGCTTTATTATGTGTGTATGACAGGGTGCAGCCTGAAAACTTTAGCATAGTTAGGTACAACATCTAAATAAGGTTTGTATTCAATATATTCTTGTTTTAAATGATATAGTATTTTAATTAGATTTGTATAACAATAATACTTTCTTTTTTCAGATGATTAAAAGGTGTTTGGTCCATGACCATAAAAACAGGCACTATGATGGAATAGAAAAAGAATGATTGATATCAGTGCACCGTTTTTCTTATTTGGGTCCATAATTGTCCTTGCTTTGACTGTTAATTTTTCAGTCCATAATTGTCCTGGGTTTTACTGTTTATATCACTTTATCCCATTTTTATTGTATGATGATAATCTGCTGTAAAAGATCAGGGTAGTGAATTAAGCTCATCAAAGGCTTTAAGTCACTACCAGGTCCTAAGTTCTGGTTTTCATGTACAGTATTCATAGTAGTGCTGTTTTTCGTGTCCTATGCATGTGTAAGTTTTATATTTGTTTAGAAAATTAATTGTACTGTTTTTCTGTTTTTCCCCTTATTTTGGTTTCATCTCTTTTATTTATTTTATAATATTAGAATTCTTCATAGAATTTGTTTTAAATTTTGTATTTCAATACGTTTAGACAGTAGTTATTCTAACATATTTTTAATTAGAAATGTGTGTTTCAGTAAGAGAAAGTGTTTTAAGTAGCAAACTGTTCACATTCCCATGAATTATCCTATTAGTCAACTACCTTATGGAATAAAGAAAATCTGCAGTATAGGGATGATTTTTTTATACAGCCACAGATTGACAGCATGATGTTCATATCTTCAGTTCTGCTAAAATGAAATTGGTTCCTGTGTTTTAAAAGATGTGAAATGGAAGAAAGACTATGAAATAGAATTCAGTATGAAAGACCACCTAGTATCTATAAGCCAAACTGTAAGATTCTTGCTTAAATAGTATGTGCCTAATGTTTAACATGCATCTTCTTTTATAAAAAGCAAAAGTAAAAATATCTTAAACATAATGGAAAAGTTATTTATTAGGACATGTGGGTTCTGACATGTTAACCCTCATGTTATTGTACGGCAACAGATGTATCAGTAATTGACCATGGAAGTTATATGCTGTATATATTGATCTGTAACCTGCCTGGATTGCAGCTACCATTCCCTTGAATCAGCGAGGAAATAATTATTCTGACTTTAATATTACTATGCATAAAAATCTTTGATTCATTAGAGGACTCAGAACATATATTGAAAGTGGTTAACCACTATTATAAAATGCCATTCTCTTACAGCAACTCAAAGTCCTGTAAGGAAGGAAATGACTCACAAGAGAAAGAGATGTTTTCATAATTAATAATTCATAGCCATTTCCCAATAGTGGCAACTAATACATTGATCCTTTAAATCGTTACATTGATCCTTTTAATCTCTATTTTACCATCCATTCAATAATAGAGTTTCCCCCTTCATGTATGTGTAGAATACAAAAAAAACAAGCATTCCTATTCCTCAGAGGGGATAGCACTGCTACTTCTACATCTTTTGTATTGCTGAATATCACAACCCTACTGCAACTGCATGCAATTACAAAATTTTTATATCAGTATCATAAACCAAAGCTGAAAGCCAACCTTATACTAGTTTTTGAACAGTAATTTTCAAGTGCCTTTATGGCCCTTTCAGGATGGCCAACATGCAAATTTATAAAAGCATATTCATAATAATCATCACATATTGAAGAAATTATACTGTAAAAACAGAAGGTGTGTAAGGTAATGAGCAAATGAGAATTCATTTTTCCTTTTCCAAGATACTGCAGTTACTCCAACACCCAAGGAGATGTAGACCAAGACCTGTGCACTATACTTTGCATAGTGTGCAACTTTGAGGCTTATATGTTCTACTTTTTCCTGCTAATTGATGTTTTGGCATTTAATTGTAATTAAAAAATAAACACAATTTTTTTAAAATCACTATTCAGCAATCTCTCTGTGGAGCGTATCTTACCCATTATTCATGGAAATTTCACCCATTGCAATATTTTTCACTGAGAAATATTCACTAATTACTGTATTTTCAAATTTTTCTGGCTAAATCCACTTTTTGTGATAAAACTATTAAAATACCCTGGCATAAGTATTTTTAGAGGGTTTTTGTACACAACAAATAAGCTGGGCTCAAAATAGGCAGTTCTAAGTGTTTTTAACCGTTAACGGGTTTTAAGTATTTACTGCAGATATTAGCTGTTATAAATTTTAGGGGTGGAGATTAAGAGATCCCCACATATTCATGGGGAATGCATATCACACTTTTGGAATTGAGGAAAGAAAGTCTGGAACTGACTGGAAGTTCAGCACACCTAGTAACTTTTCCTGGCCTATTTAGAAGCCAATGGAAGGGAACCAAAGCCTCTGACATTAATATATAAGTGATTTTTAAACAGTCAAGACTTTGTCTGGGAAATCCGCAGTGTGATAAGACAATGTTGGAGGAAGTTAAAGAACTATATCTGTAGATAAAAACCTTCACAATATCATGACAAACCAATAGTTTGCTATCAATCCTCTATCTCCTTTGCTAGATAGAGGAAGGACTTGCGTTTGAAAGTTTTATATTCTGTAATAAGCAGAACTTAAACAATAAGGCCACAGTCTCACCTATATGAGACCCAATCCAGCACATGATGGACTGATTTCTTCACCCACTGGGTAGAGAGGAAAAGAAAGGAAACTGAAGACCAGCCATCCCATTCATTCTCATTTCATACCATCATCTTAGGTAAGATACAAACTGTCCAACAAGGGGCACTGGATGAGTTAAACAACCTGTTGAGCAGCCACCGCCAGACCCAAGGAAAAAAAAACCAACAAGGATGGCTGTGGGCAGTGTCCATTTGATAGAAGAAAGTGAAGGTGGTCTGATGAAGCTATGTGCCAGCCTTCAAAATCCTTTGAACAGTCAGAACCATAAGATGTAATTGTCTGATAGTCTCATGCAGCCAAAAGGAGATTGTATTCTTGGACACTTTCTTGTTCTGGCCAGTGCTAAGGAAGAGCCTTTGATTAAAGCACCCAAATGTCGGAAATGGCTGGTTACTTTTCAGGTAGCAGCATAGTGCTCTGACGGGCAGTGGAGCAATTTGTTTGGATTGTTATTACCACAGTCATTAAGAGATGGAATTGAGAAGGAATCAAATGTGTCATCATGACAAGAGGGGTTTTGGGTCTTAGCCATGAATTCCAAACAAATTCGAAGGCTAACCCATCAAACCCTTGTATGCTTGACATCAAAAATAAGGCCATGGGGTTCACCAACTTGTTTAAGTATTATGTCTCTCACAATCGCCATCTGTTTGTCTGTTGACAAGCACAGATGTCCAAACATAATCTTGGTTTTGTCTTGTTTGTGTGTAGAAAATACATTTAGTGTTTTATTCTTATGTTGAAGCCAATAACAACCTCGAGGTTCTGTAATTCATTCATTCAATTGGAACCAGCCAGGTATGTCACTCAATACCTTCCTTATACTGGTGATCCCAGAGTGACCTGAAGGAGCTAATGGTAGACGTAAAAATTTTCACAATGAGATCCCACGTATAACAGAATAACCTTCACTGCCTCCTCCACTCAGCCTCCCGCTGGAATCCTGAGCCTATAGTAGATGACCCACCCCAACACCAGAGCCCTGGATTAATCCTCCGGGCAGCCTGACGCCACCCCCAAACTCCTACTGGACGAGTTGACCACCGAAGGACCAGCTGACGTCATCCTTCAGCCTGCTAGGTCCTCCTCGAGCTGGCTACAGAAGGATCAGCCAACGTCATCCTTTAATAAAAAGCTGCTATTCCTCCTGAGTTTCTGCTGGTCTGGCGTCGTTAGTCAGCCTGCTTTGCCCAAATTCCATGCCCTTTGTGCCCATTTGACATTGTCAGAACAAGACGATTTCAGCTATCCGGCCCTTGCTTTGTGGGGGAGTGCTGTAAGGGACCAATGTGTGGTCCCAGGGCATCGCATGTGGTGAGTCAGCCATCGGACAAAACAAGATCCTACAAAGCATCCCGCTCTCTCTCTCCCCCTCCTCCCGTGATCAGTGGCGATGTCAAGAAGGAACGCAACTTCTTCCATACAACATTTCTGTCATTGTTCTCTCAATTGGTCAGATGTAATGGAATCACCACTAATTGCATTGCCATGCAAGCATTCCGACCATGTACTCATAATGTTCCACCAAATCTTTTGTACAGTATCAAACTGCATGTACTGTATGTTTCTGTTTGTGAAGATGCCAAATGTCTCACCATTTCACACATATTACGCTACTGCATTGTATTCATTAATCTTTCTGTAATCTCATGCAAATGTTCATATGTGGAATTTCCTGGCCTTTCCATTGATATATGTTTTATCATTGTACGTTTACAGTATTATGTCTCTCACAATCGCCAAATGTTTGTCTGTTGACAAGCACAGATGTCCGAAACATAATCTCTGTTTTGTCCTGTCTGTTTGTAGAAACTACATTGCAGCTTTAAGACAATAACAACCTTGAAGATTCTGTACATTCATTCAGTAAGGAACCAGCAATAAACTAGACAACACCCAGCCAGTATGTCACTCAATACCTTCCTTACAAAACATTAGAATGTTTTCCAGATATCTTAAAGTTAACAGCAATTATTTGGTTTAAAATGGTTATCTGTCCCTAACCTAAATTAACCCTTTAACGCCGAAGCCCTATTTACAAAAAACGTGTCCCGTATGCCGGCGCGCTCGTGAGTTAGCGCCAAAGCGGAAAAAAAGTTTTTTTAAAAAAATCACAGCACGCTTAGTTTTTAAGATTAAGAGTTCATTTTTGGCTCATTTTTTTGTCATTGCCTGAAGTTTAGTATGCAACCATCAGAAATGAAAAAAATATCATTATCATATATAAATATTGGAATATATGACAGCTAAAAAAAAAAAACGTATATAATTGTATACAAATCGCGCTGTAAGCAAAACGGTTAAAGCTAATGAGTTAATTTTTTTAGTTGTATTGTACACTAAATTGCGATGATTTTGGTATATAACAAATTTTAAAACGATCAAAGCAACACAGAGAAAATATTATCACAAAATGATGCATGAATTTGTAACGCGCGGACGTAAAAAAATTTTTTTTTTTTCAAAATTCACCATAAATCGAAATATTGTGCTAGAGACTTCCCGTTTGTTGAAAAATGAAGCTAATTGATTGAATATTACTAGACTGTAAGTGTTTTAGCTATAATTGCAGTTTTCGACCATTTCAGTCGAGTTAAAGTTGACCGAAAGTCGAATTTTTTCTATTTATCGTGATTTATATGAAAATATTTCAAAACTGATAAAAGCTACAACCATGAGTTATTTTTTGTTGTATTGTAAATGAAATTGCGCACATTTTCATATATAAAACTTTATGTAACGACTAATATAAAACGGTGCAAATATTACGACAACGAGACGAAAGAATTTCTGAGATGTTCGCCGAAGTTATCGCCAGACGTAAGGAAAATGTTTTTTTTAAAAATTCACCATAAATCGAAATATTGTGCTAGAGACTTCCAATTTATTGCAAAATGAAGGTAAACGATTGAATATTACTAGAATGTAAGAGTTTTAGCTTACAATTGCGTTTTTTACCATTTCGGTCGAGTTAAAGTTGACTGAAGGTTGAAATTTTGGCAGTTATCGTGATTTATGTGAAAATATTTCAAAACTGATAAAAGCTACAACCATGAGCTATTTTCTGTTGTATTCTACATGAAATTGCACACATTTTCATATATAAAAGTTTATGTAACGACTAATGTAAAACGATGCAAACATTACGACAACATGACGAAAAGAATTTCTGAGATGTTCGCCGAGTTACCACGCAAGAGACGTAAGGAAAAAATTTTTTTTTTTTCAGAAATTCACCATAAATCGAAATATTGTGCTAGAGACTTCCAGTTTGTTGCAAAATGAAGGTACATGATTGAATATTACTAGAATGTAAGAGTTTTAGCTTATAATTGCGTTTTTTTACCATTTCAGTCGAGTTAAAGTTGACCGAAGCTTGAAATTTTGGCAGTTATCGTGATTTATATGAAAATATTTCAAAACTGATAAAAGCTACAACCATGAGTTATTTTCTGTTGTATTCTACATGAAATTGCACACATTTCCATATATAAAACTTTATGTAACGACTAATATAAAACAGTGCAAACATTACGACAACGTGATTTAAAGAATTTCTGGCGCGACGTAAGGAAAAAGTTTTTTAAAAAATTCACCATAAATCGAAATATTGTGCTAGAGACTTCCAATTTGTTGCAAAATGAAGGTAAATGATTGAATATTACTAGAATGTAAGAGTTTTAGCTTACAATTGCGTTTTTTGACCATTTCGGTCGAGTCAAAGTTGACCGAAGGTTGAAATTTTGGCAGTTATCGTGATTTATATGAAAATATTTCAAAACTGATAAAAGCTACAACCATGAGTTATTTTCTGTTGTATTGTACATGAAATTGCGCACATTTTCATATATAAAACTTTATGTAATGGCTAATATAGAACAGTGCAAAAATGATGACAAAATGACGAAAGAATTTCTGAAATTTTCGGCCGAGTTACCGCGCGGGCGTAGGAAAAAAGTTTTTTTCAAAAATTCACCATAAATCGAAATATTGTGCTAGAGACTTCCAATTTGTTGCAAAATGAAGGTACATGATTGAATATTACTAGAATGTAAGAGTTTTAGCTTACAATTGCGTTTTTTGACCATTTCGGTCGAGTCAAAGTTGACTGAAGGTTGAAATTTTTTGTACTCGACGCTTGCTATGTTCACTCGGCATTCAACAGACAATTTTAGTCGACGTTTGCTACGTCCAACAGGCGTTTAAGGGTTAACCATCATTTTATATGTAACATTTTATTTAAGAGATTTATTAAGAAATGCATCACTTATAAAATAGTAGCATAGAAAAAATAGTGTTTATGTTGTAGCTTATGAGTACAGAAGGCCATTAAGTTAAGGTTCAATAAATGCAGGTGTTTTATATCATTATTATATATATATACATATCTGTATATATTTTATATATATATATATATATATATATATATATATATATATATATATATATATATATATATATATATATATATATATATATATATATATATAATGTGTTTGCAATCTTTAACGTCATGTTAAAGAGGGAGTTGATAACTTCTAAAAATATAGCAAGAATGAGTGTAGAATCCTAGGCTTAGCTTATTTTGTAAACAAAATATTTTCCATCCTAATCATTTAAAGAAAATTTTGTTCTTAGAGTATATTAGTAAGTCTGTGTTGTTATGCAATGCTAATTGTATCAATGTTTTTAATCAGATTGTATGTCTGCCAGTTTAGCAAAGGTATTAGAAAGCCATTTTTTGCCACGTTTTTTGTTGTACTTTGGGAAGTTAACCTGTCAACATTGTTTCATATTAGCCTTACTTGCACCTGACTGTGGAACACACCGGCTCAAAAATAAAAAGTTTCATAAAGCATATGAAATCATAGGCTTAATTAAAACACTGGTACAGTAATAGATATAATTAATTTTTTTTTTCTTACCTCAGTTTAAGGATTTTGTTGCTTAACAGATGCTTCCAAGTCTGATAAAGATAAAAGAAATGTAATACTTAACAGAACAATATAGAAAGTATGCTAGAGGTATTGAACAGTGAAACAAATATATGCAACTGGCACTCTCCAGTTAAAACCTGTGAGTGTGGGTCTTTATTTTTCTGGGTAAGTGAGCCATCATGCCGGACTATTGTGCATGCTTTAGTTGTTCATTCAGCATCTGTTGACTGCCTATTAACCTGTGCTCTGCATCAGTGTGATCTTTTCTGCTTTTGCTACAGCAAGTAATAGTATGTGCGGTTATTTTTCTTGTGTGTTAAAAGTTCTAATTATAGCGTACAGTGTGGTTGCATAATACAATATGCCTACAACATTTTGTTAAATTTAATGGACAGAGCATTTTTTTAAAATGATAGAATCACTCTTGTTCATTTTACTGTTACATGCTCAGAAAGTCTGAGATGTTTTGATTACATAAAGTGTAAATCCATTCATGTACTGTATCCCAGAATATGTTATTACGCTATTGTAGGCAATCACAAACTGTAAATCATTGTCAATCAAATAATAAAATGTGCCTTACTTGAAGTTTTTTAAAGTGATTGCAGCATGCATTGTAAGAGTAAGTGCTCTGAAATTTGAAGGGTTGTGGTTCAGAGAAGTATAATTTCACTTGTATGTGTACTACAGAATAGGAAATCATTGTTAATCGAACATACGAAAACAGTTACATATGTGAATATTTTTAAGAGATGATTGTTAATCTGAAATAAATAAAAATAGTTCTTTACATGAATTTTTCCAATTGATTTTGCCATGTTTTTTGGTTCAGTAAGCAAGTATGTACTCTGAAATTGTAAGATTCATGATGAAAAGTGCAAAATTAAAATGAATTTTTCATCATTTTAAAAACAACACAGTATCGAATCGTTTTCAGAGAGTTATATTGTACGTGAATAATTATTACTGTACTTGTATTGCTGATGAGTTGAAGCAAAAGTGGAACAGTTTAACTGTTTCTCAGATGTTAGATATTCTGAACAAATGTAACAAAATCAATGGATTGTTGCTCATGTGAACATTTCAGTTGCAGCAAGCATTTGGTGAGTGACAAAGAGCCAATGATATCTGGGGTGCTTTACTTAAAAATACAGTTCAAGCTACTGGGGAAAACATACTGCTGTAGTCACACACATGAATAAGTTCAACAACAAATATGAGACACACAAAGGTGCTGTGACTTTGTGACCTTGGAGCCTATAGCTCCTCACTACACACACACTTCATGATTTAGTTCAGTTCTGTCTATAGTTTCTGTAATAAAGTCTTTTTATAAATAATCTAGTAATTTCCTGTTTTAAACTTTTGAGTAAATTTTGTGAGGAAGTTTTTTTTATTAAAAAATGAACAAAATTTAATTTTAATTGAATGAAAGGTATATGTAAGCAAAGGAAAATGAATTGAGCCAAAATTTAGTTTTGAATTGGGAGAGAATATTCAGTCTATTGACTTGTAATGAGCAAGTCCCCCATATCTGAGACAAGCCAGATCAGTTCACCTCAAATCCATAGAGCAAGTTTCATTGTTGCACCTTGTATTAAAGGCAACTATATCAGCAAAATCAGTCATGTTAAAGACTTAAGAGACCTACTGGTCCTTTCACTACCTTTTACATTATTATTAGGCCTGAATCTAACCAGAGCACTGAAGATTGTGTTTCAGTGCTATTCACTAGTCATCATGATGACATTGACCTTTGTTTTTGCCCAGGGGTTTTGTTTATATCTTTAAGGGACCAAGAATTATAGAGACTGATCTTCAGGACTTCTGTTTTACAGGACATCCAAAAGGCCCATCATTAAGATTGCAATCTCATATTGGCCATCAGTTTCGTTTCAAACTTATTTAAAGGAAGAGGTTCTTCTTCATGTTCTGTTTTTTTTTTTCTTTTCTTCCAGTTCCATTACATCTTCATTCGTTAACTCCTCTGAATGAGAACCCCTCTGAATGAGATTCAACCAGCTCTTCAAAGTCTTCTTCCCCTAAGTCAAGCTGTAGCTTTTCACTTATGTCTACGAGACTGTTAATGATTTGCCTCCATTTTTTTTATTAAATCCTCTGAAGTTGTTGACAAGCTGTAGGCATAAAGCCTTCCATGCTCCATTCATGTTGATCTCACTTACTTCACACCATGCTGCATCAATATTCTTGATGCAATTATAAATGTTGTATCCCTTCCAATCGTCACATAAGGGCACACCAGGGTCATTCACTTCCCTCAGTGCTTGCCTATAAGTATGACAAGTTTACTGTTTCTTGAAATTGGCTATTACACCTTGATCCATTGGATGAAGGAGTGAAGCTGTGTTAGGTGGTAAATACACAATTTTCACATCTGGATGGAAATCATCTAAGTGCGGTGGGTGCCCAGGGGCATCATCCAAGATTAAGAGAACCTTGAAAGGAATCCCAGTCTCTTGGCAGTGCAGCCTGACTTCAGGAACAAAGTGATGGGGAACCAGTCTTTGAATATAGCAAAAGTCACCCAGGCTTTGTTATTTGACATCCAGATTATGAGGAGAGAGCTTTTTGTGGTGTTTTTGAGTGCCTGTGGATTTGCTGTGTAGCAAGATTAGCCCATCCATTGCCACCTTGTATCCTGACATTGTCTTCTCTTCACAGCTGATGTATGTTTTATCTGGCATTTTTTCTCCAGAAAAGTCCTGTCTCGTCAGTTTTAAACACTTGCTGAGGGTAATAACCTTCCATATCAATGATTTCCTGGAGCATCTTGGGAAATTCTTTTGGCTGCTGCTTTGTCAGCGCTTGCTGCCTCACCACTAATGGACATGTGGTGCGAGTTAGCACATTTTTTAAAGCGATGAAACTGTCCATAACTTGTAGCAAATGTTTCATCTGCAGCACTTTCACTAGCCTTAGCCTTCAAGTTGTTGAAAAGGCTTTTAGCCTTTTCCTGCATCAGCATGAAGCTAAGCAGTACAGACCTTTGTCTCTGGTGTTCTGTCCAGATACCCAGAAGTTTTTCCATTTCTTCTACTAGCCTCCATCTTCTCTTGCTTATAGTTGTTGACTGCATAGGCACAGCACTTTTTACATGTTCCATAATTTACTCTTTGTTCTTAAAGATTGTGCCAAGAGTTGAATGATTCATATTATACTGGCATGCTACCTCTACCATTTTTTCACCACTATCTAATTTCTTTGTAACTGCCACCTTAGTTTCCATTGAGATAACTTGTCGCTTTTTACCACTGCCACTATCTTCACTGGCCTTACTCTTGCCATTAGCTGTAATAGAAAAAGGATGGACTCGATATTTCACAATGAAATCACACAAATATCTTGGAGCACAACAGACAGTCCCTTACCACTAGCGTAAGTTCAAGAGTCTGGGGCGGTGGGTTGACATGGGGTAAGGTGCTGTATGGCATGGATAGCGGCAAAAATTGTGACTAAGCAGAATAGGCACACAGTGCAAAATTTGAACATGGGTGGCAAAAGGGAGTGCTCCACACAGAATTTTAATATATGATCATGTTTGTTCGTTTTTCTAAATGTTCATAACTTGAATGTTGGTAAGTAGGGTAGTGTCTATGTACAGGAGAATGCAGTACAGTCATACCTCAGTTCAAGAACACCTCGCTTAATAGGCAATTTAGTTAAGGGATATTTTGTCTATTGAGGAAAAATCCACTCTGTTAACATTCTTTGGCTTGGATGAAGGATAGACATGGGATTAGGCATGCCTCTGTGTGTGTGTGTGTGTGGTTCCCAGCTGAAACAAAGAGGAATTGCTCAGTTTACTCATAGCTGTCACTCAGTGCACAACTCCACTAAACTGTTTTGTGTTTCTTTGTGTTATTTTGCCAGCCCTATAAGAGCTGAAAGTCAGCTCAGTGGTCTGGTTAAACTATTTTAATACTACTACTTGATGTATCTAGTGCTAATACGGGTTAAGTCATCATGAAGCCTGAGAAAGAAAAGCAGATAGAAAAATGATTGAAGATGTTCCTAGTTCATTAATAAAAAGAATGTATGTTCACTGGAGGAGAAATCAAATTTTTTCTTAAAAAATATCATCTTAACTAAACTAGTAAACCATATTATAAATCTGCTGAATAACAATAATAATGGAACATTTTAATGCAGGCAAAAACAAACATCATTGGACAGGTTTTTAGTTAGAAAGGAACACTGAATTGTAAGAAGAAAGCAGTAGAAAGAAACAGAACAGAGAAACAATCCCAGAATTACATTTGCTTGGTGTTTTTATGGAGTGAGGCTGCCATTCTGCACAGTAAGATTTCTCTTATCTTTCCTCACTGCCTACCACTTACACACCAGCAGCTCTCCGAATGACAGGTGAGGTAAGAACAAATTTGCTTTTATTTTATGCATTTATGTTTTTTGTATAATTTTTGCATTCTAGGCTTGTTAAATGTGAGTTAAAATGCTTCTTTGTTGTATGTTTGGAGGTTTGGGATGGATTAATCCAATACTCTTATTTCCTATGAGAAAAATTCTCCTGGTTTAAGGGCAGTTTGATTAAAAGATAGCTTTCTAGAAGGATATAGTCCTTTAACTGAGGTATAACTGTATTGGAGAGCTAACAGCTCAGGGGAAAGTCAGGGCTCATGAGATGAGTACCCTATTCACATCAGTGGCTTTTAAAAGAATTTGGATAGGTTGGTGCAATGATGGTACTGGGAAAAATAGTCCATTTGACTTTTGAGGAACTAGGGTATGTACAGCAATGATTACCTTTCTCTCACTCCTGCTATCCTTCACAATGACATCCTTATAACACAGTCATCTGGATTATCTACTCTTTTATTGTACACAAGAGATGAGGTAGTTACCACACAGCTGATGCTTTTGAGAATATTAAGATATACATCCAAGAAGTCATAATAACCCACAAGTTGTTGTAAACAATATAGGAATAGTCTTCAACTTATTGTGGCATACATTTCATATCTCTGATACTGTCATGTCTAGGTCTCAGTTTAGCATTTGGAGACTTGACAACTTGAATCTTTCTCATTTAGATTAAGAATCAGCTATAAGTCATGTGTTTGCTATGATTGCTATGAAATAAATAGAATTTTTTCTTAAGATACAAAGTAAAGTTGATTTTTATTACATACACATTACTTACACTTAGTAAACCACTTTCCTGACCTGCATTCAGTTTGTCAAAGGTTTGCCACACAGAGATTGAAATGATTTGGGTGCCAAAACTCTGAATTAAGTGTGCAGGTGCACTGACTGTGTGGCAAGATTGAGATTATTTCTTGCTTTGGAGGGGGCATGTATGAGTAACATTTTGACAAATGAAATGGCTGCAAGTTATATGGTTGTATTGAATCAATTTTATTTTGATTTTTGATTTTTGTTTTGGAAATTTTTGTCAAGAGTAACAGACTCTATATTTTTTTTGTTCCTAGAGGCTCCCTTTGTTTTTGTTTATTTATTTGAAGGTAATTATGAACACAGGGAAAAGGCTTTGGTATAGTTTCATAATGAATGTATATGTTTTGCAAATAGTGTAGTGTATGTAGTTAGTACCAAGAAACATTATTTTGTTAACCAATATATTGCTTTTTTCAGGACTGGTAAGTCCCAGCAGAAGCCCAGAATTCTCCCTCCTGATTCTGACCAGAATAAAAGATTGCATAAGAAATCAATATTTGATAGCTCTTCTGAGGAATTAACTGATGACGGTGATGAACTAGTGCTTAAACAACGTGGACAGGTTCAGGCCCCTTTGTGTAGTGGCAGAGGTAGCGTATACCAGGCATTTAGAGAAAAGGATATTGATGTTAGTATAGACTGTGACAGTCCGAGTATAATGAACGAGTGGATAAAAACTAGAAGAAAATCGGGATTAAGTGATTCACTAGAGGACACCAATACTGAAATTCCTTCCCTATCTGATGAACTTCAAGGTTCATGTAATAATACTCAATCCTTCATAGGTGATGCTATTAAAGCAGAGAGATCCTACTTAGGTGATATTACAATGGACTCTGCCAAAAGTGAAAAGATAGATATTGTTGATAGTACAAATGAAAATGAATTTTCTACATGTCAGAACTTCAGTGATGAGTATGAAATACCACTTAGTTATAGTCCAGGAAATGAACAACTTTCTTGCAAATTTGATAATGAGGAATTTGGATGTAATTATTCAAGTAGTTATCAAACAGAGATAGGCGAAATTCATGTAGATAATGAAATTGGTGAAGATAATACTTCATTCTTATATAACGAAGAAGATGACAGTGAAAGATATGTGCTGTGTCACAAGAATACATGTCTTAATGATGATTCTCTTGAGGCAAAACATTTTGGTTTAGCCCAGGAAAATAGCAGTAGTGTGGTAAATATGAGTTCAATTACTTTGGACAGAAAAAGCCAGCTTTGTGAGACAGCAGATTCTACTTTGACCAAGACTACTCTGTCCTCTCAGTTTTTATTTTCAAGTGAAGATGTGAATGAATTAAATGGTCAAAATAATAGCAAAGCACAAAACTTAAAAAAGGAGAAAGCAGTAAATTTAAAAATTGCAGACCAGGAAAAGGATGAAGTATCATTTGGGAGCAAGAACAAAAGTGAAAGTGTAAGTATTGATCCCCAGAACATTTTTGGATGGTATAAGAAAAAGCCCTGCAGTAACTCAGATATTTCAGAGGGTATTGGGAATGATCTGGGACACTGTTCTAAAATCGAAGAGGAAATCTCTGTGGAAAATGTGTCTGAAGGGTTCGGTGGAAAATCTATAGTTAAAACTAAAATGGCAGTGACCAATGCAAAACATAGACAGAAGACCAGAAGTAACAGACAGACAGGAAAGAGAAAATTTGGATTGTTTGAATCTGAGAAAACTCGCGAAGGAAAAAAAATTTTACGAGAGGTTATGAAGGAAATAGAAGAGGTGCGGAAAAGAAGAGTGGAAGAGAGTCCACTGCTAGCTAATGTTTCTGAAAGTCAGATATGGAATGATAATTTCAAAACTAGAAGGAGTCTGGAAGTAACAAAAAAAAGAAAGAAACCTGCAGGATGTAAAATGATAGAGAGACCATCTAGTCAACCAACTATGAAAGACTACCTTCTTAAGAAATTCACTTTTGGTGCTGCTGACAAGGAGCACAAAAAAAATTTAAGTATGGACAGTGAGAGTTCAAATGAGTTTGAGTGTGATAATATGCAGAAAAATGTTAGCTGGTCTAGGTCAGTAAAAAGAAAAGCAATTCAAGAAGACAAAGAAAC
The DNA here is from genome assembly GCF_040412425.1 of Macrobrachium rosenbergii. Taxonomy (NCBI): domain Eukaryota; kingdom Metazoa; phylum Arthropoda; class Malacostraca; order Decapoda; family Palaemonidae; genus Macrobrachium; species Macrobrachium rosenbergii. The sequence goes on along the minus strand of NC_089792.1, from coordinate 41,215,806 downwards.
TAGGGAAAATTATAATCAGAAAAGATTAAGTACTGACATGTTTGCTGACTCATCAGAGATATCCGATTCCAGCATTTCTTGTCATGGCAAGGAGTCAGAGAAAAATGAGTCTCTCAGTATGAAACTTTTTGATGATTCAAATTTTTCTAATGAGGACAGTGAAATGGAAAATGAGTGCATACGTTTGTCATCACTTTCCTTTCATGAAAATAGCTCTGTGCAAGATGAGACCTCAGTGTCAGTGCATATAGATCCAGTAAGCAGTCTCCCTTCTTCCGTCAGTGTAGGTTTGTATATTTCTTGCACTTTATAGTATTTCATACTTTTAAGGACATGACATTATATAATTGCCACGTGTAGAAGAGCACCAGCCTTTGAATGGTGATCACTTTATGCCCATAGTAAGTCCTGGCTATTCTTTATTTGTGTGCCAGAGGAAACTCATCCCTAAACTCCTTAAAAGGTTGTTTTCAGGGATTGTTTTTAATTTTCATTATTTACTTAAATGCATATTAGACTCTTCTTTGTTACCAGATACACCCATTACTTCATGTTAGCTTTATTTTATTTATCCATGAATGAAATGATGGAAACAGTTGAAAAATAAAAGTCTTACTAGTGCTAAGGCATGGATGACATTTAAGCAACTAAAACTAAATGAAAATGAAGCTGAATTTATGTTGGTGAGAAAGAAAAATTATTTAATAAACCTTTGTAATATGTAGCTGATGAATAGGAATCCAGTTCTGACTGCTGACAAAGTCCATGACTTCGGTGCCCTGCAGGACAGTAATTTGTTTTTCAGTACTCAAATCGGTAATGTTGTAATAGTTACTGGCTGTCATCTCAGCAATATTGTCTTGTTAAAAAATATTCTGAGGTTGAGTTGGGATTTTAATAAAAGGCTCTTATTTGTATACAGTGGACCCCCACTTATTCGCAGTTCAGCAATCACGGATTTTTTGTGACACATTTTATCAATAAGTCGCGGAAAATTCAGTAATTCGCGGATGTTTTCGTCAAAAAATATTCACTGATTACTGTATTTTCATGTTAATTGTGTGACTAAATACATTTTATTCATAAACAAATGTTTTTAGTCACAAAAATAACAAAAGTTAGCAGTTGTAAGCATTTTTAGGGGGGTATTTGGTGTTCCAGCTTTTAAAATACACAGTTATAAGCATTTTTAGAGGGGTTCCAATATATCGTGGATTTTCGGTATTCGCGAGGGGTTGTGGTACGTAACCCCCGCAAATATGGGGGTCCATTGTACATAGGAAAATTGCAGATTACTTAAAGAATTATTTACTTGTTCCTATGAAATACAAATGCATGGAAGGACTGTGATGACTCTGGTAACCTCTTGTTCAGCCTAGCATTTTGGATGACAGTGCTGTAAAGCCTTGGGCATGATTGAGACTGGTCTAAGGAGAGGACTCGGGTAAGGGAAAAATGTTTGGATATTCATGAAACCCCCGTGAGGGAAGTGGTGGAGGGAGATGCATCTTAGAGTCTATAGTAAGATTTGGTACTGAAGGTGTAGTTACCTGTATGTGGTTTGACTCCAGCAGATACTTTGGCATGCTGCTCCAAGGTGAAGGAAGGGAAGGTGAGCTCATTCACTCCACATTAACACCCCCAGATTTACTCTTAAGTTAAAGAACTTAGGCAAGATTTTTTTTTGTTTGGACAGAGCTGGATTCTTACACAACTTGTTAAGCAGCCACCACAGGTCCCAAGGAGGTGTTTAGGGATTTGTGGGCAATTTCCCTTAGGTAGTATGAGGTAAAGGTTTTTCTGCCTATGCCAGACATTTGCCCTCATCACCTGTTGAACGAGGAAGTTTTTCTGAAAGGTTATGGGCAGTCCCATGCCCCTTACCTCTTGGGCTTCCTCATCAGAGGAGGCATAAGTTCACTTGATTGCCTTTTGAAGCTAGGAAGAAAAGGGTTTCCTAGAAACACTAGGAAAGGAATTAACAACAAGATTGTACCAATCAGAGTGGTATAGATTCTGTGATTAGCGTAACTGATCTTGTCCTGGACACTGTTCTTACAGTTGCTGAATTTCTGATGTACTTGAGAAGGTTGAAGAGGTTTTTTTTGTCTGTAATAAAAGGCTATGGTCTGTGCTGCCCAAGATATTTGGGGACAGAGGGGTAGATATATTGGTGTATGGGCAGCAGATGCTATTCCTCCTTTCTCCATCATCAGGCCAGTTCTGGACAAGTTGGAAGCTTTGTTAAATGTTGTGAATGACCTTTAAGCACTGTTATGGCAACAACAAGCATGGTTTCCCAATCTTCTGATTCTTCTGGTAGACCTTCCTAGAGCTTCTATCATAAGACAAGCTACTGAGGCAACTTCACTAGCGTCATTTTTGCAAGAATCTTCAACTCCTCTAATTACACACTTCTCTAAGGATTCTTTTGTTAGCAAACTCAGGGAGGCTGCACACAATTTCCTATTGTTTCAGATACAACTCACTTGGGGCTGTCACCATTCTTTAGTTTCTTGTAGAGGCATATTCTGAGAAAAAGCTTGCCTCCTCTCCCAGCTTAGTCACAAGAAGTTGTGACTTCATGTGACTGAGACAATGACAGGGTGACAGGAACTACATGGTAGGGCCAGCTAGTTTCCCCAGATGATGCTGTTGTGGTCAAATGCATCCAGTGAGAGGTAGATGATGATTTTTGGCATTGCTCAGAGTTGTGAGTCTCTCCTTAGAGCTGACAACTAGATCCTTTCAACACCAGTTCTGCAAATGGAGACAGGTAATAGGGACATTGGTCCCTAATCACCTGTATGGAGAAGAAGTTGCCTGAGATTCCAAGTTCTGAGCTTACACCTGGCTACCGCTTGGCACAACAGGTCACTCTGGCACCCCTTCTTCATGCTTACTTCGGTTTAAGCATAGAGAAACTTTGAACTTTATGTTTTTATCACCATTTTGCCTTTTTAGCGCATAGTCAGCAGTAGGTTGCTCTCTCCTTGCCCCTGGAAAAATTTTGGACTTCCCATGTGTCAGTGCCAGGTAATTTCCAGTGCTGCTAGCTTTGTGGCCCAAGGTCCTTAAGAGATAATTTTTTCTAGTTGACCTCTGGTTTCTCCAGGCATTGAGAGCTCTGGCACTTCCTGCTGGGATTTTTTCCAGCCTCTTACCTGGTGAGGGTGTTCTTTCCTTGCTCATTATTGGAGTTCTCAGATACTTATGTTCCTTGAGCAGTTGTGTACAAAACTAGAATTGTCTCAGTCATTGATGTGGAGATGAGGTATCTCTGGTCAGAGCTGTTTGTCAGCAGGTGGCAATGTTTTGCTCGCCTACCTTTGCCGTAAAGCTTCTTTCTGCCATGAGCTTTTGAAAAGGTTTAATCAACCTTCAACCAGGATTTGATGCTAGACGTAGATCTTTCCTTTCCGAGGGAGATCTTTGTACTCCTGAGAAGCTAAAACAGTCTTTCTCTCTAGGTCATTCAAACCCTGGAGGGCCATGACTCCCTCCTTTAGGAGTTTGACTTGTACCCAGTACAAGTCTTTTCGGTGGTTGTCAGACTTAGGTCTGAATCCTAAGGCTGTCTGGGTTAGTCCTAACATCGGCAAAGCATAGGTGAGTCGTCTGGGCTCTCGTATTGATGGCACTCGGGAGGATGGAATCAGTTTGTTCGGGATATTCCCAAATTTTTTAACAATAAAGATTCAGAGGGATCTACTTTGCATAGTTGTGCCTGTCACAAACCTGTCTTGTCCTCTTTGAAGAACTTCAGTAGGGACTTTTGCAAGATACTACTGAGTTTGGTTGAGTGCTGCAGTACTATCTTGAAGGTACTCAACACCACAGGTTTGGATGTTGACAACTCTTTGGTTAGTACTGACAGAACTAAGGAAGGAGTTTTATTGAGTACACTTCCTCCTGGGTGTAAGTTGATCTATGGGCATTTTCTCTTCCAATATGAAGGAGAATTGCAGCCTAGACAAGAGCTCATGATAGTAAGGGCATCAACCTATAATTTGCACTCAGCAGGGACCTTTAGGTTTTCAGATTTTACGTTCGGAGAGGTGATCAGGTATGATCGCTTGCATGTTGTTTTACCTGTGGAACGTTGCCCACTAGCCTTGGACACGCTTTCCATGGTGGCTGCTGAACTGGTCGGTCAGTGAGCCCAGTTTCCTTTGGGACAGGTAGCACTTCGTCTAAGCATCTGGTTGGCAGGAGACAGGTTAGGAGTGACGACTGGTTTTCCTTCCTCTCTCTTTACTTCCTTCTTCTCTGGTAAACAGAGAGTCTGAGTGCCATTCTGTACACAAGCTGGACAGATGTGGTTTCTGGTAAGCTATCTGACTGAGCACCAGTCTTTTCATTGGCAATGAAGGGATGGAGGTTCCCCTTCTCTCTTGGCAAGGGGAGAGGAGACGGACAATAGGGCAAGCTCATTGATCATATTTACCTGTTTTATTATTTCCAACACTTCAGTTGGGTTCTTACAGCATGATTAAATAATAGAGTACTAACCCTTTACTTAATGGTCTGGCATCTGCTGTATCCCATATGCACAGTACGTTAGAGGTGTGGGATTTCTTTCTTTGTTCCCAACAGACCAGGAAGGTAACACCCCAGGTTGGGTGAACCTACCAGTGGGTTCAGAGAGTACCAGATTCCTCCCACCAGTGGGTAAGTCTCCTATGTAAAGAATAAAGCTTTTTAATAGAGGTTTGTATTTGTGTAAGAACAAATAGCAGATTTTAAAAGTTATTTGTGCTTTTCCCAACATACATACCTGAAGTTCATTTGCCACCTGCCTCTCACTCTGGTACCTGGGCTGGAAGGCAAATTGGAGTGCAGACTAACAGGTGGGCAGGACTTTCCCCCACTTGTCAGTAATTGATTACCTTGTCAGTGAGCTTGAATGGACGTTCAGCTCATGTTTGCAAGGAGATTCCAATGTAAAGAACTTCAGGTTTGTTTGTTAGGAAGAATACAAATTACTTTTAAAATTTGCCATTTTTTGATACACAAGCTCAGTGCTTTACAAAAAATCAGTTCTACTAGTAGAAGTGTTGAGTGACCCAGGTGCAAACTCAGACGGGTACAATCAAGAACTCTTTGCTTTCTGATAAGGACATGGGTGAAGATTGTGCCACCATGAATCTAGGCTGTTGTAATATATTGGGTTTGTATATGAAAAAATTAATTGTGTCTGAAAATTACATATCACAGTTATATTTAAATCTCATTGCATAGCAGAATTACTGATAACTATGTTTATTGCTTTGTGCCTCAATATAGATGTATGGGAGCCCCTGGTATTTGGTATCAGTCCTTCATGATCAGCATAGACAACCACATTTACTCTATAGCATATAGTATATTACTGGATGAAGATAACAATCTAAGACTTGTAGGGAAGGTTTTATTACAAACTTGGAAAATGCAAAAATGGGCAAAACTTATAACATCATTAAACTGATTGTAAACTGATTGTAAACCTTTAAGAAGATGATGCAGTATGAATAGCTTGGCAACCTTTTGCTGGAAATTCATCTTAGCTAGAACCTTAAATTTTATCTAAGCTAGAACCTTACAGCCTCCTTCACATCAACATAAGATATCTTTCTCTGTAGACTCCAAATAATGTCAGTGAATGCTGAGATTCTGTCTCTCTGTTGCTTTTATGGTACGCCATTAGTCCAGTGATTCAACTTCTGTGAATATTGACACTGCAAAATATACCTCTCTCTCTCCCCTAGTAAACTTTTCAGCTCATAAGATTCTTGGCCTCGCAATGTTACCATGCAGATCACACAACACAGCTTCTTGGAGACACTTTCTACATATTCATCATCCCATGCTGCATGCATTCATGCTTTTAATGTTACATTTGTCATGGTCATGCACCATCAATTTTGGGGAATCACATATGGAAAAGCTACTGATTGAGATTCCTCTACTTTTCTTAGTTGTGCTTATCATATGCCTTTCTAAGAGGACAGGGAAAGGCCCTTCAAAGCATGCTTTTTCATTATCCTGAAGATTCAGGTCATAACATGTAGCTTGTTATAAGCAGTTTTGCTGCTCTAGTGGATTTAAAGCTGAGCATTTACAGAACCCTGCTCTTTCTAAAAGTATATTTTAAATGGGTATATTGTGATACCCAGAATGCAAGTGTTTCACTACAGGTCTCCCTAGTAACAAAGTGGTGTGCTAGACTAGATTCCATATTGCTGCATAGTTCATATGTCCAGGTGTGGCAAGCCACTGCCCACACTGCTCCAGTGACCCGTGCCCCATGGCTGACTTGCTCCAATTTTTAGTTGTTGGTTCAGTTTTGATCTTTAATGTTTTTAGTGTATTTGTAGTTATACCACTCTGCCCATGCCTGGGAAGTAATCATCACACTGCTGTGGCAACCTGCTCATGATGTGTGCTATACTAACATACAAAAGGTACAAAAATTATTCTCAGAAAGCTTGTGTGATTCTTGGTCAACGCTTGGTTTGCTTATACTGTGCACCAAATAATTTTTGATGAGGTGCCTATGAGAATTGACTTCCCTTCTCAGGCAAGGAGACAAGCACCTTCTACTTGTGATAAGTAAGCCTTACGTGCGGGCTCTCTTTAGGTGTTACCCCTCTCATAGGTTTCTGGTGAGACTATTTTTAGGACTGTTGCATTGTATATTAAGGTTTATAATCATTCCTCAGCCTCTCTTGAGAAATGCTACCAGTCTTCTTCATCCTCAGCCATTGAAGTGTCTTTGTAGGCCAGCCTTCCAGCTTGAAGGTGGCAGTTTTTTCATTTTGAACTGATAAACATACAGGCAATGGCTGATGATGAAGAGGCTGTTCTTCCCTATCATGACAAAACCTTGTTTATTGCAGTTTTGGATTTGGTATTGAAATGGAAGCCTTTCCTTCTACATTGTCATTAGCTTCGATAATGAAACTGTTGATTGCATTGGAATAAACTCACAAGAAATTCAAACTCCATTTGACTGTGGTTTTATACAGCACCTTGGGGATGAGCAGAACCATAGCAAGTGTTGTTAATCCAGTGATGATTATTCTGATTATTCTGAATGACTTCTTTACCTGAGTATAAGTTAGTCAATTAGTCTTTATACACCAGAGTCACACTTCTAGAGTTAGAAGGCTTTAGTCCTGCTCTCTTTCTAGACTATCAATTATAATGTTCCTCTGAAGTGGGCAGTAATGTGAGGTTTTGAAAGAACTGTTGTTCGCTCAAACTGATGAGTGGGTCCTGGGTATCCTGATTCAACTTATGCTGAAGAAAAGGGTGCATTACATAGTGTAATTTGTTGACCCTCCTTCAACTTTGATTTTTTTGGTTAGGTTGATGTATGATCCCCATCCCTCCCCATAAATCTGATGAAAGTAACTTCAAGGCATCTGGGTACTACTGCAACTAGATATCCATGAAGTTCACCAGAAGCTTTACACCTTATTTCCTTTCCAAAAGGCAACATGCCTTCTGTTTCAGGAAAAAAGTTGTTTTCCTTGTATGTGGGAGTATTATGTAAGTTCCTTACCCAGTAGAAAGCTTTTGAAGCAATGCAAGGGTGGATTATTATGTACAAATGGTTCTGATAGCCATTATTGCAAATCAATTGTAGTTGAACATGCAAGGCAACCACATGCCCTGCATGAGTTGTTGAATTGCCACCTCCAAGATCATTTCTGATTGGCTCCATTACCACTTTTGTCAGGCGGTTATTCATCATCTGGCACAGGACCTTGGCATTATCAGACATTCAGTGAAGGCTTTACTCCTAGACAGTGCACCACAACCCAGTTGGTTGGGGATAAAGGTTGTATGAGGGTCATGTTTTTGCCTCAGTGTGACTGCACTCATTCAACTAATGGACAAGGTGTAATTGTTGCAAAGATATAGCTATACCAGAGGAAGTTCCTGGATGAGGTGAGGACAGTTGGAAAAAGGAGCAAACTTTGGATACTTGGGGCAACAGGCTAGATAATCTGCAAAAATATTCAGTGAAGGCTGCCATCTACAACTTTGCAGATGCGTGGAGTGACATCACAATGCAGACCTTGGATCATGTTTTGAACTGTATCCTGAAGGGGAAGAAGGCGTGATCGACTTCCAAGGCTTTGTTAATGACTTTCATGCCCAACTCACAAAGGGAGGTGGCGATGTTCATTAGGGTGACATACGAGAGTGGCTGGATAATGACGGTTGCAATCCTGGCTTCCAGCTGTTGTCCAACAGCAAGGTAGTTGCTGCAGTTGCTGCTAGTGAGATGGAAAAGGAAGCCACTGAAGATGCTGATGACAACAACACAAACAACAAGTGTGCATAAACCTACAAGGACTTGTGGAAGGTATTTGGGTGTATTCATCAACCTAATGGAGAACCCTAACATAGACTGTAACTGTTTCCCCAGGGCCTTGGAGTTTGCTGAAGGTGCCCCAGAATAGGAATAACTGGTAATAATTTTAGTTGGCATAAGTAACTTTAAGTAGGTTATCATCACTTCCAGTGTCACATAACACAAGGTCTTCTGTGAATTCTGTCACCTCAAGTCTTTCAACAATGCTACATCTTCAACAAATCTTTACTCATTATCAGCCTCCTTCTCATAATTCTCATCCAGGTAGGTCTTGGGTCTTCCAGTTCTCCTGGTGCCCACAGAACACAACTGACCTCTGTCACAAATGATTTTTCCAAGCCTTTTCCAACTCCCTTTCATCAGTATCTCCTTACATGAGGAACTTAGTGATTTCCTTAGGGTAGAATTTATAGAGCTATCATGCCATCTGACCAGTAATATTCATCTTAAGCTCTATCACAAATAAGTTTTTAAGCCATACCTGTAGTTTCACTGTCATACCATGTTTCATGTTCATATAGCAACACAGATTATTACTAGACCTTATAATCGTACCTTCACATGAAATTTCATCATGTATAATTTCCAGATCTTATTTAGCCTGCCCATTATTTCATTTGCCGTTCTCAGTCTTTCAGTAAAGCCCAGCTCAAGACAACCTTACTGAATATCAAATTTAATAAACAATAAAAAGGTTCAACTTTACTGATCCTTTCTATGTTTATTATTCCATTCCCTTCATGCATACAGTACTGTATCCTCATTACTTCATTTTTCATTTATTTATCTCATCCCATCTCTAGATATAGGTTGCATTCTATTAGGCAGCTTTTGTATATCTTAATGGTGTTTGCTTTTAAAAACAGCATCACCTGCATATTCTAAGCCTTAAGTGTCTGATGTTATCCCTCTGAACCTTCTTTGACCAGTTTTTTATTGTAAATGTGTGAGGAGAACCAAAACAGCAAATGTGAAATAATACTCCTTTAGCACCCACTATATACTGTAAATTCCTGGACAAGGCCCATCAGGATTAACTTGCACCTTACTTTGTTGATGGATAATTCCAGTTTGCTACACATTGAATGGGAATGCCATGAAGTGAGCCAAGACCTTCCATAATATATTGGTGTGTGGATATTATCAAATGGCTTCCATTGATCATAAAAAACACTGAGAAGGAATTTCAAATTTGTCACCTGCTGTACAGTCTTAACACAAAACCTTAATGCCTCTCCAGCCTTTTCTAATCCAGCTTGTTCATTTCAAAACATTTTATCAGTTTCTTTCTCTAGCCTGCTGAGAACAAGCACATTGATTATTTTCATTCATGACCTAAGTAACCTAAGTATAGTACAGCTGTAATTACCACTTTTCGTCAGGTCATTTCTCTGGTAACTTAGCTATGACCTTCCTCTTTCACTCCTCCATATTCAAAGCAGTTTAGTTGTATATATGAGGGTGTTATTTCCAATTAATATTATCTTTACAATTATCCTGTCATAACCTGGTGTTTTGCATCTACTAAATGTATTGTAAATGTATAAAGCACATTCAGGTCTTCATCAAACTACATTATACCATCAATTATTCCCTAATATTTCTTATTCATGATCTAAAAAATTATTTTGCCAGTGTTGTCTTTTTCTTATTCTTAATTGCTTTTACATTCCTCTTTTTGACAAGTGTTTTCCTCTTTTCAGTTTAACAGGTACATAAATGAAAAGGACTTATAAGATTTAGTGTAATTTTTTTTCAGATGAAAGTTTCAAATTTTGAAGGAGTCAACCACGGGTGATCACCTCAGAAAAATGCAAGTCCAAACTTACTGGATGCAAGTTTCAGAACTTTCTGAAAAGGTTAGAGGATGCTCATGAATACCTGAAAGGATTATAAATGGAAAAATTTTAGTGAGAAACATCAAATAGGATTGTTTAATGCATTTTTGTGTCAGTAATTTCTGAGTTCAGCATTGTCAGCCGGTGAAATTCCATTCTAACTCGAATTTCTAGGTATAAATATTGCTAAATATACCAGAGAAAAAGCTTTCCAGGAATGCTGGAGTTACTACCCCAGAGAAATGCTGGAGTTACTACCCCCAGATCGGCGTCTTCTAATGACGTCGGTGCCTAACAAAGTGGTGGTGAAAGAATCACAACCACAGAGCCACACTCGATGGAGCATCCCATGTCAGATCCCGGGAAGAGCGAGGGCCGTGCCAGCGCCCACGCTCACCCCCGCCCTCCATGGCGACTCCAGCGCCATCTGAACTCATTCCATTTCTAGCACTTGTTTTGATCGCTGTTTTGTTTTTGTGGCTTGTGTTTTTGCGTGATTTGCGCTGTTCTCCTGTCGTCAAGCACCTTTACTATTCCAAGTTAAGTACCATATTCTTGTCGGGTTTTATGATAAGTTTGGCTGTTTTACACAGTATTTAGATATTATCGTGAATCTTGTTGGGACCTTTGTAGCGTCCCCTTTGTCAACCATATAAATTGCGAGGTTCGCTACCGTCAAGCTTGTTCTGTTCGGGCTTCTCTTGATCGGTTTACATTGGCCTATCATTTCCCCATAGGGTTCATCCTGGTGGTCTTGCCTGGGTTGTGTCTTTGGGATATCCTCTAAAGTTAATTTACATAGAACTTCCCATCATAGGAGTTCTTACATTTTAGGGTTCCCGTAGTATTTTCCACCCAAGGTATCTCCCCAGGATGTTTTTCCTATTAATTATGGTCATTATAGATTTCTATTATGTTTGTGTGATGTCATGTTTTATTATATTTAAATCTTTTATCATTATTACTAGGCGTCAGGTACAGTCCTATCTGTTTACTTCCTGTCGCTTTGTTGGTTGAGCTCGTGCAAGCACAAGCCGATATCAATGTCTAGTGTATATGTTTAGTAATGGTGGATTTATTTATTTATATTTATTTATTTTTCTGGTTAACATCCCTGTCCTAGCCCTGCCTAGTGTGAGTTGAGGCTTTCCCTGGTAGCCTATTTGGCCTCCTCTCCCCTTGTACCCTGGGGTAGGTTAGGTGAGAGAGGAGGATCAGCAGATGGAGGGGAGTTTCTGTTGTTCCAGGTCCACCGACCGTTGTTTGGGTGGTGGTGTGAGACCCCATTGTCCTCCCCCTTCTTTTGGAGGGTAGAGTTTTCCCTTGGGTGTGTCTCTCACGCTATTTTTAGCATTCCTTACCTTACGGTTCTGGCTGGCCTTCGAAACAGAATTTTCTCTCTGTTGGTTCCATCCCTCCTTTCATTCTCCCTTCGTATTTATAGCCTGCTTCTATTACAAGGTGTCAGAGTCGGGTGCGTAGGCTTCCTTTTCCCTTCCTGTTAGGGCAGGCTCGACTCTCCCCTACTTGGTATCACTTTACCTAAATGCGGCCTGGGTTTCAGTTGAGATGGGGTACAAGTCTTTTACAGTCTCCTATTTTTCCTCTTCTCTGGTCTAAGCCCTTCCTTATAGCTTTTCCCCCTTCCCTCACCTAAGTGTTCCTTGTCATCTATCCTGGTGTGACATGGTCCCGATGTTCACCCCGATGTGGGTCCTCCTGGTGGAGGATTCGCTCCCTCCAGGATGGTTCCTGGTGACAACCGTCTTGACTTTATGTTTTACGTTTTACCAGCTCTCACCGGTTAGTGGGTCTTGAACATTTTCAGGGTTACCCTTCCCCCTCCCATCATCCCGGTCCTCCCTTTGCCTCCCGCATTACCTGCGGCGTCCTGGGTCATTCTAGTAGATTGATTGGGCGTACACCTGCCCATGTGGGTCAGTTGTGTTTTGCCTCTTCCTTCTTGTGTACTCTAGCGATAGAGGCTTGGGATCTCCGGTAGTGATAGTACCGGACTTCGAGAGGACTCTGCCTCATAGTGGCGTTGTTAACTAGTTTCTTTACCACCCTCTATGTGTATACACTTGTTACTGGTCGGTAGCTTAACCCTGCCGTCGGGTTGATATGTTTGCTTTAATCTTATATCCGAGTCCGGTGATCGCCCGCTTGGGTTCCGCCAGTTTCATTACAAGCGGTCCTTGTGGTTGGTCCTGCCGATTCAACTCTCATTCCGCCGGAGTATTCCGGCGATCGGGAAGGTTTTCTTTTACCATATGTTTATTGCCCAGTCCCCGACGATAACCACCCGTCGGGTTGATGTCTGACTGTTGCTGGTCCCTGGCGGCTTAACCCGCCGTCGGGTTGATATATGTTTGATTTCTTTAATATTATATCAGAGTCGGTGATCCTTCCCAGGTTCCGCCATTTTTATTTCTGGCGTTCCTTGTGGTAAAGGGTCCTGTTGATTCAACTCGTTCCGCGAACGTATTCCGAAGCGTCGGGGGCTTTGCTTACCATGTGTTGCTAATGCTCCCGGTGCTTAACCCGCCGTCGGGTTGAGATTTCTACTTTAATTTTATATCAGTCTGGTAGTCCTTCCCTTAGGTTCGCCGTTTTATTACTGGCGTTCCTGGTGGTGGAGTCCCATTGATTCATCTCTCGTTCCGCGGAAAAATTCCGGCAGTCGGAGCGATAACACCATATGTTTGTTACTGTCCCCGGCCTTAACCCGCCGTCGGGTTGATTATGTTACTTTAGTTTCTTTGCTTAGTAGGTCCGTCTCTGGCCCGGTTTTTCATTCACGGAGTTCTCCGGTAGCATGGTATGAAAATACTTATCCCTACATAGTTTAAGTTTCTTAGAGTGGTAGATTCATGTACTTTTCACGCCCACAGACTGTTTCGTTTGTGAGGCCGGATGTGCCGCCATCCTCCACCAACCCTACGGACGTAGTGTGCGGACTCATGCTGGCTGTGCAGTCGGCCAGTAATGATCGTCTGGCATCCGGGCTGGCTGAGAGTTTGCGTTGTGGATGTATCCAGGGCCAGTCGGTAAGCTAATTACTTCGCTTTACCCATTAGTCACAGTTTTATTATTTGGTCACATTTGGCTCTTATATAAACACGGTATTAGCCTTCTTTGACACTCTGCTCCTTTCAGGTTGGCGAGTCCTTCAAGAAAGAGGCCTTGGGGTCTCTCGCACCTGGTAGCTGGGTTGGGAGGGAATGTCCTGTCGGTGAAACCTATATCCTCGATGAAAAGCTGAGGACCTGCTTTATCCCAGCGCCCGGATCCGCTGCGGCCGTACCATCTGATGTGGCCGCACCTATCATCGAGCAGATCCGGGCGCGACCCAGCCCATGCAAGGGACCCCCTACTCGAGGGGATTACAGGTCGTCGCTGCGCTGCCGACCTGGACCTCGAGCGATGGTCACCGAGCAGGACTAGGGGTAGGTATTGAGGTAAGTGAGGCAGTGGTAGGCGCACCCTCCTTAATCCCCACCTCCTTCATCATCCTCTTCCTTTCAGGCCTTCACTAAACCTGCTATCTTGAGGACAGAGTTCAGTCTACTGTCCCCAAGTTGAAGTCGTCGTTGAAGGCGAAGGGCTACAAGTCTCGTCTTCACGAAAACCTCTCCTTTCCCCCCCTACAGGCCAAACTGACCCCTTTTACTGCCTTCCAGGAACAAACTAATTACCAGGCAAAGAGGCTGATAGGTGGTGACCAAGTCCAGCCCTCCTCGCCAGCCTGCCTTTGACCTGACGTTCAGCAGGGATATTTATTTTAGAGGTTCTCACGGAGGTAACACTAAACTAGATAAACATACTGAGAAGCTTCAAGATCGCTGAAGCTGATCGCTGATTTGTCGAGCTCCGTGGTGCAGGGTGCACTATCAGTTCCCCGACACCCTGCCCTCCCTCCCCACGCAGCGTAAAGGAACCGTGGCCGGGTTACTCTTACGTGCTGTCAGCATGAAGACACCTTGACCATTGAGGCCTTCGTACCAGGCGTCTGAAGGGCTGGAGTTCTTCCGGCTGATCTCTTGCCCCCTACCCAGGTTTCGTTAGGCGTGATGGAGGAAGCCTGGGTATGCTCAATGGAGTCCCTCTGAGTGGTGATTTTCCCTAGGGATCAATCTGTTCCGTTCTCGCACTTTGCCGGGTGGCAGGCGGAGGGGACCTGAGTGACCCCTTCAGGGCAACAAATATGTTTCTCTTGGTGATAGGCTACCCACCTGCACTAGACCGAAGTTACTATTACAGCCGCTCAGGCTTACTGGGAAGGCAAACCCTTGCCTCAGCTCTGAAATTAGACCCTACATCTAATCTTGGGGGTGGCGAGTTCTGGAGGCGCTCCGTCACATTTACTGTCAGTGGGATTGGAGGCGCCCAGATTGTCGCGTCAAACCAGTTCGAAACAGCTTCCTAAGCTTGCTGACTCCTGAAGGCTGAGTTGAAGCACGGTGTCGGTTAGGCTGTCTTTGAACTCGCTGTGCCTGTCAGAGTAGCGACACTTCATCTCCTTTTCAGAGGAACCATTGTTTCAGGTTCTGGCTAAATCCTGTTAGCAGGGTTTCAGTGAGACCTGTTCTAAACTTCATAGTAGCAAAGATGAACTGCAGTAAAGTTCATCTTCGCTGGTCTCCACCATTAATCACCAGGCCTGGCAAAAGGCTCTTGGGGTTCTTTCTGGGGAACCAATCTTTTCCCAGGCGTGAAGTCCTCCGGTGTCCTGGCCAGCAGCCAGGACCAACAGGTCTAAAACTCCCGGTGGGGTATCTCCGCTCTTAGCGGAAGACCTCAAATTCGCGGTTCCCAGAATAGGCCTGGGAAGCGTTACAGGAAGCCTTAGGAGACCCCAGCATCAGGCGGTTGTTCAGGCAGTCCCACTCTCAGCGGTGACCCAACCATCCACCTCAAGGCCCAACCCCAGCAGTATGTGCTGGTTCAACCAGCCCACCCCTTGCTGCACCTACGTATGTCTCCTCGCGGCGCCCTGGCCCTACCCTGAGGCCGTGGGGTTTTTTCACGGTCTTAATAGGAGCGCAGGGGGTGTGGGTGAGCCCCCTTCAGAGGCAGAGCTGACCTGTCTTCCCGGAGGAAAAGTGGCCATGGTGGAGGAAGCAAACTGCTTCCTCTCCCCGGAACCAGTTAGGTGGGTGAACACCTTTGCTGGTTCAGAGACCAGTGGTCCTTCAGTCCCTGGACACACACAGTATAGTGTCAAAGGTCTGGGTTGGAACTGGATCAGGGTCCCCTCCATGACCAGATTTTACCATCCTTCCCCCAAAAGCCCTACAGGTCTTGGTGGCGGAACTACTCAATAAATGGGCTATAAAGAAAGTAGGGCACCTCAGAGTTTCGACAGGGCTTTTCACTGTCCTCCAAGAAAGTTTCAGCCCCAGCAAATAGTGATTCTAGATGACCGTGAGTTCTTGGGATTGGTTCAACTCAAATTGAACAAAGAAAAGTCAGCCTGACTCCCAAATCTCAGTTTCAGTGGCTGGAGTCTCAAGTAGGACCTAACCTCGTTACAAGTTATCTCTTCCGCCGGCCAAGCGGAAGAAATCTAGTCTACAGAAAGCCTCTGAAGTAACCTTCACTTGGAGTGACTTAAGAGGTTTCTAGGCTGTTAAGATTTCTTCAGTGACAGACCTGCTCTTAAAGCGAGATTAAGACATCAGATTCAGGGCGAGAGTCCCATCCCCTCAAATCCTTGAGAGTAGGCTCCGCCGTGGTCCACATCCAGAGTCTCTCAAAACCTGTTCCCTTCAGTTCCCCCTTCCGGCTCTGTAATCCCTCAGGCAACTTCTTTGGCGGCTGGGGGGATGTCCACTACAACAAAATCTAAGGGATATGGTCTACAATGTTCCAACAGTTTCATATAAACACCTTGGAAGCTGTGGCAGTGTTTCTAATTCTCAGGAAACTCCGCCCGTACCAGTTTCACATCAGGCTGGTGTTGGGCAGGCGCAGTGATGATTCATTGCTTCAAAGGGCAGTTCAAATCAGTCGTTAACCGGGTGGTGGTAGCTACCTTCTCCTGGCGAACAAGCACAGCTGGCATTTGTCGACCACCCATCTACTCCGGTCACCGGAACATAGTGGCGGTCTCCCTGTCCAGGACTACTCCGTTGGGCGTGGAGTGGTCTCTGGGCGGGGTCGTTCAATTGAATTTGCCGCCGGGTTCCAGGGCTCCAGTGGATCTGTTCGCTGCAAAGAACAATTACAAGCTTCCCTGATACATGGCTCCCAACCACAGCCCCCAGACCTTTGCCACAGAATGCGATGTCCATGAGTTTGGAACTGGCCAGGAGAAGGTGTACTTGTTTCCCCAGTAAACTTGTTCTTGAGAGTACTGCACAAACTCAGGTCATTTCAAAGGGCCATCTAGCTCTAGTAGCCCCTTATTGGCCAAGAGCAACTGGTTTCCCTCTGCCCAGGAACTCAAGTTGCGGTGTCATCAGGTACCCAAATCCAGTCTGACCCAAGTGGTACAAACAAAGGCTGTCTGCTTTCTTAAAATTCAGAATGCCGGGCTTTACGGACCTTATAATGTTTGCTGCAAAAAGGGAGCAAACATTGGCCCATCAACACTGTTTCTAGAATCTGATAGGGAATTCTACTCTCAGAAAGTATGATGCATAGCAGCAAGAACTATCATTTCTTGAAGGCATCTGAAGCTCAAACTGTGGCTACCTAACCTAGCAGTTTGCTTTCTTTAGATCATTGTTTGAAAAATGCTACTGCTTGACACACTATTGATGTAGCTAAAATCAGCCTTATAGAGAATTACTTTAAGCTTATCTTCAGTTGCCCAGAATTTCAAAGCTATAGGCTCTCTACTAAGATGTGATCATGTTGAGTTTTCTTTAATGCCCATCCGGAGAAGTCACTCCTTTCCCTGATCTCATAGGTTCTAGCTAAAAATGGGAGCCCTCAGGACAGGTGGTCCCCCTAGAAGGTGGTGTCTCTCCTCAGGACCAATCCTTATGTCCATATATACCTTAAAGTCTTATCTACAGGAACTCACAGTATAATGGGTCCTCTTTTTATCCAGGGGAAAGGGTGGAACTCTTTTACGTTGAGTCCCAAAGTTCATGATATCGTGCAGTAGCTATATCCTTTACTATCTATTTTCATAATATGAATTTTGGCAACTTACAGTATATAGGATAGAAATCACCTCTAAGCGTTTAAACCACTATTTAAAATAACTGTTCCCTGAAATTTTCTGGTGGCTGTAGGGAGTGTCATCTCACATCTTAATTATCCTTATCCACCTGCCTCATTTCCTGCCTGCCTTTGCCTGCCTCATTTATTTCTCACCTGCCTGCCTTTCTGGATCAATCATTGCCTCAGCACACTTGCTCCTCATGTCGATACCCCTGGTATTCCACAGATTTATTATCTGTCTTGTGATTTGGATTTTAATATGTGTGTAGTTTAGATTTAGGTAGAAGTACTGGGCCGGTTTTATTTTTTGTTTCATGTACCTCAATTCCTGATTTTGTATATATCATTGCTTCTTAGGTTTTAAGTTTGGCTTTCTGGATATACTATTGAATTATAAGGGGTCTTTTTATTTTCCCCTAATGTGCTATATTTAATTTTTCTACCTATGTTCTTGAACTTAAGTTTACATATTTCATTGTGTCTTTATACAATTAAGTGTGTTATCACAAGTACTTATCTATTATTAAATCTAATTTTCATTGATGAGATATAAATAATTAAATCTATTTTTCACATAGCATGTGTTTTTTTCTGATCACCTTTTGTTTTTTCTGTTTGCTAACTTTGCAGTCTTGGCATATTCTCTGCCACTGTTTCACTGGGTGACACAGGCGGAACTCAGAGAAAGGGATTTTGACAAAGGAAAAATCTGGCTGAGGGAGCGTGTCTGAATATTTTCCAGAACAGGTTTACCCCCTCTTGCTCATGCAAACCTGGGGATGGGTGCTGAATCTGGGAATGAGTTCAGATGGCGCTGGAGTCGCAAATGGCGGGCTGGGAGGCGTGGGGCGCTGGGCTCGGCCTCGCTCTTCTCGGGATCTTGACATGGGATGTCTATAGAGTGTGGCTCTGTGGTTGTGATTCATGCTCACCCTTGGTTAACATCTTCGTCTTCATTAGAGAGTGGCTCGATCTAGAGGAGTAATCAGCATTCCTGAAAGCTTTTTCTCTGGTATATTGGCAATGTTATACCTAGAATTCGAGTTAGAATGGAATTTCACCGGAGTGACAGGGCCTCCTCAGAATAGATTTTCCTTTGTCAAAATCCCTTTATTACAATATTATATATCTTATTTATGTCAGAATATTTTATAATGGATATAAATATTTTCTGATTTATTATTTTGTCTATAAAATAATATAGTAGAACCATGGTTTTGACAGAGAATGGGCCTGTTCTTGACCTTTATGTTGATAAACTGTATACTGGAGTAGTAATCACCTAACAGAGTCCAGTGATTGTAAAACTACAAAATATACATAAATGCAATAACAGTGCAGTTAGCCTCATCTGGCTGTCAAAAATTTCAACCAGACCTTGAAGTTTCCTTAGCTGTACTGTGCACATATATAATTAGGCTCTAGTAAAGAAAAATAGAAGCAGGCCAGTGCATTTCACTTACCTTTACTTTGTGAATGTCTGCTTAAAAAGTTCATTGCATAGGCTTTGATAAGAGCTTTCATGGCCTAGGTGTGACTGTAGTTATTTACTACTGGACCGATATTTAGGGCATATTGCAATGAAACAGTTTCACAAATTCCTCACATACTCGCAAAGAATTTTCTATTAATAGTTTTTCCTTGCTTATGACTAGTTTAGCCAAAACAGTTCTTTTGTTTGTTGGGGTGATTAAGGTTCCCCTCATGTTTACATCAGCTGCATTGATCTTGTATAGAGTCTTCTCTATTTTCCTTATAACAGTTTTCTCGCTGTTACTACAACTGGCGAGTAACGCGCCAATGTGATTCATCAGGAGGAGTTAAATTTCCAGTGATTTCCGTATATTTCTATTAAGAGTAAGTCAAATTTGGTGAGCATAGCCCGTAGGGTTTTATACACGTAGAGGTAAATGTATCGAATTTGGATACAGGTCAAAATCTTGAAGTGGCCAACGTTTCTCCCGGATTCTTCCGAGTATGATCACGGCAGTGGGTCGGAGTAGACTGGTGGTGCTAGAGGGATCTACTCTATAAATAGTCGTAGGTCAGCAGGGGGTTTTCTCATGCTGATTTGTCATTGGTTGGTGGTGCATAGCAGCCTCCTATTGGCTGGAGAAAGTTTTTTCTCAAGTCCTTTCTCGGCGCTGTTGCAGCCTAGCAGACTGTGAGGAGGGATACAGGTCAAAATCTTGAATTCCAACGCTTTCGTATTCATCAAAAACACCAGGATGGGTTGGGGATCTGGTGATGCTAGCGGTCGTATAAATGACTGGTCAGAGGTGCTTTCTCATTTTCATTTGTTGAAGGCGTCCTTATTGGCTGAACACAATTCTAAGAAGTGGTTTGCTGCATTCTCCCCATCAGCTTAAGAATCACTGGGTATATGCTAAATGCACTGGCGCAATAATACCAGACCAAATGGCACCCTTGCCCAAGAATTTGTTGACCTTGAGCTCCAATGGCTCAAATTTTCAACCCAGCAACCAATGAAAATTAATGACAAACACACCTGCATGACATTGCACAACGAATGACTAATGAGATGGGCAACCCAGCAATCCACATACCACCACCCAAGACATTACGCTGTCTGCAAATGATGGTCTGCTGGGCTGCAACAGCGCTGAGAAAGGACTTGAGAAAAAACTTTCTTCAGCCAATAGGAGGCTGCTATGCACCACCAACCAATGAAAAATCAGCATGAGAAAACCCTTTGCTGACCTATGACTATTTATAGAGTAGATCCCTCTAGCACCACCAGTCTACTCCTACCCACTGCCATGATTGTACTCGGATGAATCCGGGAGAAACGTTGGCCACTTCAAGATTTTGACCTGTATCCAAATTTGATACATTTACTGCTATGTGTATAAAACCTTACGGGCTATGCTCACCAAATTTGACTTACTCTTAATAGAAATACACAGAAATCACTGGAAATTTAACTCCTCCTGATGAATCACATTGGCGCATTACTCGCCAGTTGTAGTAACAGCGAGAAAACTGTCATAAGGAAAATAGAGAAGCCTCTATACAAGACCAATGCAGCTGATGCAGCGATTTCTTTCAGTAGCACCTATTATTATTATTCTGATAGCGTATTATTATTATTTGTCCATTAAGGAGTCTCTTTATTATAGTATTATTATCCATTATGGACCAATCAATTTCAAAGAATTCTCTTCTAGTTGGTCATGGCCAGAACACTGCATGTTGGCACAATGATAGAGCATAAGGACTCAAGACAAGAGGGCTCTATCTTTTTGTCTACACCGACTACGGAGGTTTAGTTCTTATCCTTTACACACTGATGTGGCAACAGAACATTCTACGTCAGGCATTTTCCTCATTACTTTTTTGGTCTCTCCAGGGTGAAAACATGATGTCTTTTTCATTATGATTTTTTTGTCCCTGAACCTTATATTGATCATAATGGAAGTACTAAACTCAAAAGCAAGTTAAGTGCGTAGGTTAAATCCCAGTGAAAAGTTTTAGATTTCAAAATTTTTAGCTGGTAGCTTTATTTTGTTAAAGTTGGGAGCTGGTGCATCTCCCACAAGGCAAGAAATTGGGTTTGGTTTGCTTGTTTTCGGTACCATGCTGTTTTTTTCCTTTTTTCATGGCTGACAAGCAATATTTAATTATATATTAAAGTCTCAAAATTATTCAGTCTTATCAATAATTTATTTTGTTTTGTGTGTATGACTTATCCCCATGAATACTTAAAACCCCTCAAAAAATGCTCAAAAACTGCCTATTTTGATAGTTCAAAACACCAAAAATAATTCTAAAAATGCTTATATTGAAATAAATATTTTAAAAATTTATTGTCACAAAAAGTGCATTTAGTCATAAAATGATATGAAAATACAGTAATTGTCAGTGTTTCTATCTTCTGAAAAAGTACTTTGCATGAGTTGAATTTTTCATGAATAATTCACTATATATATATTCATCTTAAAATCTTTTTTATAGGTGAAGTTTCAAATCCAGAACCATGAAAATTATTTTTGTTCCTACTACAAAGTATTGGACAATGTTCTTGAAAATCATTGGTACACATATATGACCTTTTAAATTAGTAGTTATGATGGGCTACTTAGACTTTGATTAGTAGTAGTCTAACTTCTCGTTTACCATAGGTAGCCATGGTTTTGGTTCCAGGCCGCCATGTTGACTTCACTCCTGCCTTGGCGTTTAAGAATTTGCTTTTTGTTATTTGTAGTACTGAATTATTGAACTATTGTGAGTTTTTGTGATAAAATGTTCAAACCCATTTATCCTTAATATCAGGGAACTTGTATCAAGTTACTGTATACAGTTTTATTCTTTTGTGGATCTACTTTTATCAGATATTACTCTGCCAATAGTAGCGTCACTTTAAGAAAATGCTTGTGACAGTTGCTTTTCCTACATGATTATTAAATTTTACATTTTCACATAACAGGCTTTGGCAAAGTAAGTAATTAATACATACCTGGCTTATTTAAAAATTTTTCTTTTGCCAAAATTTTCCTTGAGGTAAGTCTTTCAGAAACCTATAGTTTTTACCTGTAAACTCCAGATCAGCCTAGACTCCCAAAAATCATAATTTTACAAATTAGATTTATATTATACTTAGTTTGTCAGAATCAGTGGTGAAGCATTCAAGAGAATTTACTTCTAAGCCCAAACCTAACCTGGTAGTCATTTCTGAGTGATTCCTAACAGTATACTAGGCTAAATACTTCTGCCCAAGTTAGCCTGTTTATGTTAGTTGTGCTGCCTAAATGATTATAAATAGCATGTGTAACATTTGTGAGAAATACATTTAAGACAAAATTATGGTAGTATTTATGAATACTGTAGCACATTACTGTACTACTGTGTTGTGGATATAACCATTGTTAGGGTTCCTAACATTATACTATGGTTACATACTTGTGACCAAGTCAGCCTGTATTATGTTGTGTGCTACCTATACAGGTAGTTAGCACCAGGTAGTTTCTAAAAAACACTTGTTTTTTTTATTTTGTAAAGAGGGCCCTATTATGCAAGACCCACAGATTATGTGTGCCGCAGCGAATTGCTCAGCCCGTTTTTCACCAGTGGGTATGGCTCATACCACCTGCTGTGAAGACAGTCCTTATAGGAATAAAGGGGAATAAGGTTGGTCACTGGACATGTGTGAAATATGTAACATGCTCCTGGCAACAAGCTTTAAGGATGAAAGAGCTCGCTTTAAGCTGTCCCGTTGGGTCATAGGTTTCAGTACGGGCACGGAAGGAGACTACATCTTTCCGGCAGAACTCTGGCAGTGTATTTCCTTCCCTTTCCAAGCAGAACCCATGTTTGGACCAATACCTTAAAGCATTGGTTCCTAATACCTCCCAGAGATGTCCCTTTTATCGGACATGAAGTGGATATAGCCACTGAAACTGTCCTTCTGAACCCGGAAGGACCATGGACACAGCCTTCCACTGTACATGAGAGAGATACCTCAGATGAAAATCTCTCTCCCATGCAGCAATCAGCTACTGAAGGGGGTCGTGATAGGGTCCACCTAACCCCGTCTGAAATATCTGTATCTTCTAAGGGGTATAGTTATTTATCCAGGACTTCTGTTCTGCTAGGCAGTGCTGATGCAGCTGCCTTGGCACAATCAGATCACGCAAGCACTCCTAATAGGGGAATACCGCTTGCTGTATTTGCTGAATTCTGGGAGGAAATTACGAGCAGTAATCAAGGATGCCCTTGCTACTGAGCGTCATATATATTTTCCACTATCCATGATTCCCAAGAGGAAATCGGGTCAGTCTTGGATGATGAATTAGATGTAATGTGTAAAAATTTCTCAGCCTTTAAATGAGAGAATAAAGTAGCTGCACAGTCTGGCCAGGCAGAGATTGGTTCTTGTACCAAAAAACTTGAGTCGTGGGAACAGAGTAATATAATCCCAAGTCCAAAAAGAAACTGAATAAGTTGTCTAAATCCATACTGAAGACTGAATGGGTATTAAAGACAGCTTATACACTTCCAGAGCTCTGACTGGTAGCAATAATACAGCCAGTTCAGGCTACAAAACTTCAAATCAAAGGGGTAGTATTGGCTCTAATAACCACCTCTTATGATACTGATAACCTTAGTGCAACATTACCTCAGTGTGTACCCTTTCTCCTGATGGCATAAATAAAGGAAAAACTATGATTGAAGTTGAACATGTAGGATTTTGGGACAGAGCCGCTGTTCCTAGTACTGAATGGCATTGAGAAACCGCCGAAGGAGACGGTTATCTTCCCTACGAATATAGCAGTGAGAGCCATTCAAGAAACCTTTTTTTTTAATGGAAAATATAGTTCTACAGCTAATTTAGGAAATCAGTATGCTATCTCTGGGTAGCCCCAACCTTCTGTCCCTTCACTTTAAAACAGTCAGTTATGTGTAAGCAGATTTTCAGAATTTTGTGGTAACTGGGAAGTGAGAGTCAGTGGCAGAAATAAAGCCATTTGTCTCTGCCATTCCAGTATCTAATAATTGTAATAAGGAATAGGCAACACTTGTCCTTCCTTTTGTGGCTATTAAGCAATTTGGGACCCCTATGAGAAAAATCTCAGAAATTCAGCCTTAAATGAAATTTCATGCTAGGACTTCCACCTCCTCAAAATTATAACTTTGAGTACTATGATGGAAGTTTCAACTTCTAGTACTATGATGGAATTTTTCCATTAGAAGGCCTCCAGAACCTCCTAAAACAGTGTTTGCTGCTGTATATAAAAATACTTATAAAACCCTGATAAAAGCACTCTATGATTTTTTAGAGTGTCGCATAAACATGAAATTAGAAACATTTTCAGGCTCAATAAAAGTTTCCCAATGTAACCTCCCTATTACAGGTACACAACCCTTTACCAAATCAAATGATAGAGATGTGTTTTGGTTTTTGGAATTTTTCAGATTTTGGAACTGGGATCAGGAGCATAATCAAAAATCACTAAATGCAGCAAAAAATTTTTTTTTTTTTTTGTTTTTTCATTATAGTAATTTATTCATTATAGTTTATTATTATTATATATTAATATACTGTTAAATGAATATGAGATAATTAAGATCATCAATAATAAAATAATAAAGGGGACAATTAAGACCATATGTTCACTAACACATTTTGTTTTCAACAAAAACATTCTTATAAAATGCAAAAATATACATAATCAAAATAATTGTAATAATCAACTTGTGAATTTTAACAATAAGTAAGACTATAAAATACATTTCATCATATCGATCTTGGAGAGGGTTGTTTTTATTGTTACACTAATGTCATCATCAGTTTGCAGTTGTACATTTGAGGACAGTCCAGGAATAGGATTTCAAGTGATGATCACTACACACACAGACTGTGTGATTTTTTTTTCATACCACTATATTAAAAGTTAAAATTATTGTTAAATTCTTGTTTTCATGAAGAAATAATTATATAAAGCAAATTATTGAGTAATTTTTGCCATCAGCAGTCAAATAATCACAGATCATGGCAACGTTCAAACTTAGTGCTGTATCACAATTTGTGATCATAAATGTCTATAAATAGAACAGAAGTAGAGGGCTGTCATTGGCTAACAGATCTCCATGGCAACCAGCCAGCCAATCAGGTTTTAGCTGTATTCTGTCTGAGAAAGAACGTTTTGCTCAGATGAAGCTGACGATGACATTAATGTGTGTTTTTTAATACAACAGTATGTACATAGTTTTTAATAGTGTATGTGTTTTTTACGCTGATTACATGAAGAATAGAATGAATTCCTTCTTGCCTTTGAGTGCAAATTGTTGGTTCAAAATTCTTCAAAACAAAATTTTTTTTTAATTACTTTTAATATTTGGGGTATATTGAAAAACGAAAACTGCATTTTTATTGAACCATTTTCATAAAAATTTCTGCATTTTGATTATTCCAAACTGCCTGTTTCTTCCATTGGAAACAAATTTTTAATAGTCAATGAAAGTTAAAACTGATAACCTGCAGTTAAGAACACAAAAATTTTCTGATAAATATATTTGAAAAGTTTTTGTTTCGGAAACATCAGAAATCAGTATATTGCCTGTACAGTATTAGTTTTTAATAGTGTTTGTATTTTACTAATTACATGAAGAATAGAACAAATTCCTTCTCATTACTTAGAGTGCAAAATTGTTGGTTCAGAGATTCTTCCACAACAAAAGAATTTTTGTTTTTTTTTTTTTTTTTCAAAGATATTTTACTAACGACTGCATTGACATACCTTCAAAACAAAATTCATCTCTTTAATCTCTCAAGGAATGTTAATCCATTTCTGCTTACCTGCTGGTCACACTTTATAGTTAACATGACTGACAACAAAAATTTGTATTTGTTTGTTTGAACAATTTTTTTCTTTTCCAAAAGATGTATTACCTGTACTTTAAATACATTTTTGAAAACATTATGGACATGCATGCACACACACATACTGTGTGATATATGCTAATACCTATTGAGAAGAGACTCAAATTAGAGATCTTTTTTTGAGAGAGAGAGAGAGAGAGAGAGAGAGAGAGTTCATCTCTTTTAACCTCTCAAGGAATGCTAATCCATTTTTTTTCCTGCTGATCACATCCTTTATAGTCCATGACTGACAACAACAAAAAATTATGTTTGTTTGTTTCTTCTTCCAAAGATGTATTAACTGTACTACACATTTTTAAAACATTATGAACACACACACACAAACAAACATATGTGTTAATACTGTGGCCATTAGTTTTGGTTAGAGAGACAAAATTAGCAGTATCTTTTCCTGAGAGAGAGAGAGAGAGAGATTTAGAGAGACTCTCTAAGGCTTGGCAGATGTACAATTATTTTATTATCTTGGGATTTTTTTTTATTATCTTTGGGATTTTCTAAGGTCAATTCTTGGGATTTAGTAAGAAAAATAATTTTAGCAGTACACACCCAAATGACTCAGGTCAGCTGTTAGCATGCCAAACTACCAACCTTATGAATTGATGCTCTGCTCTCCACAAAATGTTTTTGGTTTTTAGAAATTCGGATAAAGGATTGTGTACCTGTACTTCTATTATCCTTCTTTAATTATTACCTTTTTGAGGAGCCTGTTGTTGCTCAACTCAAAGAAATAAACAACATATGATCCAAAAAATGACTGTACAATATTTGCTCTTCTTGGAAAATGGCAATCTGGGAAGCAATGGACTCGAGAGTTTCTTCTCTCTAAGCCAAAGAAAGTTGATGACTTGGAGCCACCTAGGTGGGTATCTGGGGAGAACAATGGAAGAACAACAGGTGGTCAGGGTCGTCAACATCTGGATCCTTTCAACAACAAAAGAAGGGACACCAGCACCCCTTTCGAATTGTACATAGACACTCCTACCAGGGAAAAGGAAAATCAACTCTTGGAATGCCTATTAAAGGCAAGGGAAGACTTGTATGGTCAGGGTTGTCTTCTACAGCATCACACGCAATGGAAGTCCTTCCTTTCGGGGCAGTATTATCTTCAACAGGCTAAGATGGAAATGGTCTCATCCTCTCTCCTTTAAAGGGTTTTTTCAAAAACCAGACCCCTCCTTGGAAGATTACGTGCAGAAGGACCTCTTGAAGGGAGAGTTTATTTGGCACCAAGCACGTCTCTTCAGTGTTCCCTCAAAGGATTCCTCTGAACGGAGGGTGGTCCTCAGCCTATCAAGTTTGAACAAACACATTGTTTGCCACAGTTAAAAGATGATTATTGTTGCCCAAGTACATTCAGTCATTCTGCAAGGGATTTTGATTGTCTCTATAGATCTGAAAGACACATACTGGCATGTCCCTATTGCTGTTCCCTTCCGCCCCTTCCTAGGGTTTCGGATAATGAAGGAAACGTACAGATTCAAAGTCATGCCCTTTGGGTTAAAGATTACCCCCAATAGTTTTTTACAAAATTAGCAGCAGTAGTTGTCCGAGAACTCAGAAAGAAGGAATTCAAATTAGCCTACCTAGATTTTGGCTAATCTGGGGCCCCACCAGAGAAGAAGTGCATATAAAGCCTGAGAATGGTAGTTGACAGACTCCAGTCAAAAGGTTTTATAATAAATTTGAACAAATTTGCCTTATACCCAGCAGACACTTTCTAGTGTCTTGGACTTTTTGGGATACTCTTCACTGGCCAGTTGTCGCTTCCCACCAGTACTCAAATCAGAATAAGGATGGACCTAAAAAGTTTCTTGCATAGCCCATTTTTTCCAGACGCCAGCTGGAGCGTATGATGGCCTGTAATAGTTTGCATCTGTAATTTCAGACCCAATAATGAAAACAACTGAAAAATGTTAACAAAACTGGCTTATCATGCAAGAAAAAGATTTGTGAATCACTTCATCCAAGGAATCAAAGGGTTGGGAGGACACTTCGCCTGTGGACATGGAATGGGTCTCTGGCAAAACAGGTCATCCTGGCTCCTTCGTCTGTACGAGTGATAATAGATACGGATGCCTCCTTGACAGGTTGGGAAGGCCATTGGGGGATCATCAGGTAGCAGGAAGGTGGTCACCTGTTCTGAGGAAGTGTCATATCAACTTCCGGGAGCTGATGGCTGTCTTTCTGTCCATCAGAAAAACTGAAACCTCCAAAATGGACCCACATTTTGTTGGCCCTAGATAAATGACTGCAGTGTCTTGCATCAAGAGGTTTATTTAATATTCAATGCAGCAATGCAGTATATCTAAAACTTTGGATTGCACAAGCAAGGAAGTGGTACTTGTCCGCAATCCACCTCACAGGGTCCTCAGTATAATAGCAGACTCTGTCAAGGAATACGACAGCCTCGACCAAGTGGATGTTAGACAATCACTTTCAGTTAATTGACAACATGCCCCCACATCCGGAAGTGGGACCTGTTTGCCACGTGTGAGAACCACCAACTTCCAGTGTATGTGTCTCCAAACTTGGACAGTCAGGCAATAGCAAGAGATGCATTCCTACAAGTTTGGAACAAATGGAGGATGATATACCTTTTTCCTCCACTGTCCCAGATGTTTGAAATATTTTGAAATCACAGACTAATAATTTCAACAGAAATGTTTACAAAACAAAATAAATGCCCCAAATTGGCTTACAGTCATTGGTTCCTATTGCTTCTTTCTAATGTTAAGATGATTTACAAACATTGCTAGGTACCTTAGTGCAATGAAAATATTTCATGAAGCATGGCTTTTTCAACAATTTTTTCAGTCTGTATGTAAAGTTTGGTTAGATTATATCAGATGCTGAGAGCCCAGTTGAGATCTCTGTTGAAACACTTCAAATTTTCTTATATATCTTTTTATATTTGAAAATGTGCCTTGCTATTACATGAATCATGGCATACAAGGCAGCATTGTTGGAACCCCTTAAGTTTTATGGTTTTGAATTGAATCAAATAAAAGTTGTTACTTCCCTTTCTGGTCCTTTAACTTTGACATTGCAAAGACCCAATTGTTTAAGCAAGGCATTTACCTTGAAATAATGGTCCCTGAATAGGCAGTCCTGGTTAACAAATGGTTCCATTCTGGCCAATATTTCGATGATTGAAAATTGTTGAATAAGTACATATTACGTCCTTGATTAAGACGAACTAATAGGGGGACCAGGGTGTCCGTCTTAGCCAATAGTCCCGTTTAACCAGTGATATCTATATATACACCTATAAATCCTGTAAATATACTGTATTTCATTATTTTTATAAAGAGTATGGATAATAAGCCAGTATAGAAACATTTGAATTAAACCTCATGGTAAAAGATGAAAAATGAAGAATAAAACATGATAAAAATGATAGAATTCAGCCATTTCTGATGTAGATGCCTAGGCCAAGACATGAAATGCAAAAAAAAGTGTTAAAATGAAAAAATGAAATTTTAAGTCTCCAAAATGAAAAAAATGTGGCTGATGTGTTTTTTTCAAGATTTTTTTTTTTTTCAAACATCACTATTGCAGCCTGTATTCATTTTTTTATTTTAGTTATTTATTCATTATAGTTTATCATCTATTTATATTAAATACTGTTAAATGAATTAAGATTAATTTGAAAATAGTGGGACAATTAAGACCATAAGTTCACTAACACATTTTGTTTTCAAAAAAAATTTCTGTAAAATGCAAAAAAATATACATGATCAGAATAATTTTAATTCAACTTGTGAATTTTAACGATAAGTAAGACTGTAAAATACATTTCATCATATCGATCTTGGAGAGGGCTGTTCTTTATTGTTACTCATGTCGCCATCAGTTTGCAGTCACAAATATGAGGACAGTCCGGGAATAGGATTTGCAAGTGATGACGCATCACCACAACGACTGTTGTGGGATTTTTCATACCACTATATTAAAGTTAAAATTATTGTTGAATTCTTGTTTTCATGAAGAAATAATTATATAAAGCAAATTATTGAGTAATTTTGCCATCAGCAGTCAAATAATCACGATCATGGCAACGTTCAAACTTAGTGCCATCACGACATGTCTATAAACAGAACAGAAGTAGAGGGCTGTCATTGGCTAGCAGATCTCCATGGCAACCAGCCAGCCAATCAGGTTTTAGGTGTATTCTGTCTGAGAAAGAACTTTTGCTCAGGGAAGTTGACGATGACATAAGTGCGTGTGGTTTGAATACAAAACATAGTTTTTAAATGTGTATGTATTTTACTGGTTACATGAAGAATAGAATGAATTCCTTCTTATTACTTTGAGTGCAAAATTATTGGTTCAGAGATTCTTCAGCAACAAAAAATATATATAAATATTTTTTTTTTTTTTGCTTCAGAAGATATTTACTAAAGCTGCATTGACATGCCTTTAAAACAAAATTCTTCTCTTTAATCTCTCGAGGATAGAATTACGCTGCATAGAGGGAACTGGCAATTTCTCTCTCTCTCTCTCTCTCTCTCTCTCTCTCTCTCTCTCTCTCTCTCTCTCTCTCTCTCTCTCTCTCTCATTTGCCATGTAAACACAAGTATTGTTCAGTAACTCAGCTTTTGTCTTCATAAAGTTTACCTTTGTCATGTCTTTTCTTTCCTAAAAACATACAAAGCATCGTACTGTAGCTACCAGTCAGGCAGCAGATAGGTAAAACTGTTAATGCTCAGTGATTGGCTACGATACTTTTTTACCCTTCCAGACAATAGCGTTTCTTAATGACTGTAATGACCAGCAAGTTAAATTGGTTACAAGTTAAAAGCATTTCTTTCAGTACAATATAAATACAGAACAGTACATATATATAAAATAAAGATATAAATGAAGAGTTTTTATTTCCCTTTGGGAAATAAAAAGGAAAACGGTATGCAACGAGCGGAGGAACAGTAACTATCGTAAATCATGGTCGAACATTACGTTTTTCAAATTGGCTGACCCTCTTCGGTGTCCATCTTATCCGATATCTGGGATAATGAGGCCTAGTTAATGAGGGTCGACTATAATAACCCCCATTAATGGCGCTGTTAACCTCAGATTGGTGCCACTAACCATAGATTGGTGTTGAAAATGCAGTTAATGGCGTCACTATAGACAAGCACCGTGAAACCGGATTGCCGTTAACCAATGCCGCTGGTAAGTGGGAACTGCCTGTAAGGTGCTTAGACTTCTGTCAACCTCTTGGTTCAGTGGGCCCAATGCAACTACAACTGATATGCTGCAGAAGGCAATCTTCTTGACTGCTTTGGCATCGGGAGCTCATATTAGATGGGGACAACACTACATCACTCTACAGCTAACCGTCATTTATTATTGTCTCCTGAACCATCATTCCTGGCCAAGAATGAGAACCGTTTAAAGAGAAAATCTCCTGCTTTAATAAGGGAACTCAATTTGTCAGATAAAACATTATGCATGGTTCAAGCACTTAAGGTTTACCTAGAGGTCACATTAAATATCCCAGAGGGTCATATTTTCCTACACCCTAGCACAAACAAACCACTCTCTACATGGGCTGAGAATAATTTTAGTGTCCCTTATTAAAAAGGCAGACCCTCACTCCTTTTGTTTCTTTCAAAGAAGTTTCCGAGTGTACAGGGTAGTCATCAGAGGCAGTAGTCTTAAAACATCATTGCCATGAGCTCGAACAAATTCGACTGCACTGTGCATCATAGGTGGTATGGTAAGTCCTGACCCCATAGGCGCTTCGCTGGAAAACCATGGGTCTTCTTGATGTGGTGGCTATGCTAAGATATTGCTGGGAAAGGTGTAACAATACCGACCCGGAACCCAGCCTATTTAGGTAGTCACCTTAAAGCTGTCTTAATATTTATAAGTTCATGTTTTGTTTTATGTTCTTTATTGCCAAACTCTATGGGTATCTGGAATAAAGAATGTAGTTTATAACTTGTGACTGAACCTTGGACTGAAATTTTATATGTGTTGGGATTGATTTTTAGGATCTAAGCCATTTCATAACCTGTCAATATCATTTGTAAGATCCTTTGAGGATGAGTAGTGGTTATGCTATCATAAAACAGGTTTTGACGTAGGAAAAACCTAGTTTTGGTAGCCACTGTGAGTCCTCAAACCCACCCATTTTCCCTGACGAAAAGGCATGGGACTGGGGTGAACAATTATCCTGCATAGACCTGAAAAAGTAATGAGGAAATGGCCGACGTAGAATGTGCTGTTGCCACATCAGTGTGTAAAGGACAAGAATTGAACCTAGGTAGACAAAGAAATAGAGCCCTCTTGTCTTGAGTCCTTATATTCTATTTTTGGGCCAACATGCACTGTTCTGGCCAAGACCAACTAGAAGAGAATTCTTTGAAATTGGTTGATCTGTCTTATGGAGCCGTGGGGGACCATAAGATTAACTTACATTGAGGACTCGCAACGACCACCAAAAAATAGGTTTTTTTGAGATGAAACTTACCCTCCATCGTTAGCTTTATCTGCTGCTACTTGGCGAGGTTTGACAAGTGTTAAAATTGAAACAATCGTTAACAAGTGAACGTTCCCAGTAGTTACTCCTCCCTTTAGGGGATGGGGGTAAGACAGCGAGTGCTTTGGTTGATCAGTCGTCTCCTCGGTGAATACGGCCAGACATGTAGACAAGTGCTCTAAAATTTCTGTTTGTTTTCTGGGGTTAACAATTGGATCTTGGGTTTTTGGTCTGTGTTTGGCAATATGGATTCTTCTTCATCTTCCCTATCGAAATCTGTGTGAGAGAGAGAGAGAGAGAGAGAGAGAGAGAGAGAGAGAGAGAGAGAGAGAGAGAGAGAGAGAGAGAGTCCCCCATGCAGAGAGGTGATATACGATTCTGACAACCTTCATGATCGTTGCTTGGATTGGTCTTTGGGAGAGATAAGAGATATATACTGTGCTGAGAAGCAGGCATTGGCAAGCCAACTGTTCAGTCTCATGCCTTTTGCACAGATCTTTTTGGATAAGATAGAGGTCACTGATCTCAGGTTCTGATTCCTTCAGAACAATGCCAGTTTTGTTCTGTGATACAAAATGTCCCACCATGGAGTGAGTCATAATATAAAACATGAGGGTTTGTATTCTGATAGGAACAAAGTTCAAATTCAAGGTAATGTGCATTTTTTGTAGGTATGCAACCCGGAAGTCGTATATCATAATTTCACCTTAGACCTTCCCCACATTTGTCCCTTTATTACCCCGCTACTCCCCTACCTGCACCAGCTGTTGCTGAAGGTTATCCACAAAAAGGACTTCAGGTTTGTATGTCCAGGAAAAATACAAATTATCTTGAATTTTTATCTCCTGCCTGATATGAAAATCTTTGTTTTATGATCATCTTTCAGATATTCAAAGAAAATAGTAAAGCTTGTGGGAATCTGCTTAGTATCGAGGTATATGCAGTCTTTGAGGAAGAGCAGTCAGAATTCATAATAGATTTAATGAGAGAGAAATATTTGGAGAAGCTGCAGTCTGCCATCAAGGATAGAAATATGGTAAGTTTAATACGTTTTCTGTTTGTAATTAGAACAGTTTTAGTCATGCTCGTGTTTACCCTTTTTTTGGGGGGGCTATAGTAAATTTCTTAGATTGTATGATGAATATAGGTGTGAAACTGTATATAGTTAGGAAATAATTACAAATGAAATTTCTAAAATGAATGTTTAAATCATTTATCATTTTATAATTTGTTTCTGTTTCCATTTAATGGCTGTACACCAGCTTTTAGCAGCAGCTCTGATTTTGGAATTTGTCTTTCCTATTGATTTCTCATCGTATTTGGTGAAGTATTCTTGCTTGATAGCCTTTTGGCATTATTAGATAGAGTTAGACTCTGTTTTTTTTTTCCTTTATTGTGATTCTCTTTATAACGACTTATTTTTAGACTCTGTTTTACCAATTGTGACTTTAGTTGACTTGTTTTTACAAATGTCAGACTCAAGTTTGACTAGCTTTAGGTATTGCAGCACAGGCTGCAGTACGCGTTTGACTAAGGAATCTTACGATTCACATTCTATCTGCACGGATTGTAGGGGACAAATTTGTTCAGAAGACTTATGATGTAATGAATGTGTAGACTGGGACAGTAAGAAGTGGAAGACTTTAAGATCTCATTTAAACAAACTGGCTAGAGATAAAAAGAGAAAAGCGACAGCCAGACGGATTAGTAAGTCTTTAGCTAGTCAGGGATCTCCTGTTGATCATGATATTGATAATGCTAATGTCGAGATTGACGTTCCTGTTATTTCTGTTGATCCCGTACCCAGTTCTCCTGCTATGCAACCCGCTCCTTTACCTGGCTCTCTCGCTTCTGAACCCAACACCATTGCCAGCCTTGAGTGTAAAATTGATAAAAGGTTCGAATTGATTGTTGAATCTATTGTGCAATTAGCCTCTTCGGTTAAGGTCCTTATGGACAATAAGAGTGATTCAGAGCGCCCTGTTACTCCTAGTGCCAGTGCAGTGTCGGTGGAGCGCCCGATTGCGCCTAGTGTCAGTGATGTGTTGGTGGAGGAGGTGGCTGCACGTCCCGCCGATTCTCCTAGGCAAAGGTCAATGTCATACTCCCCTAAACCTGGGAGGAGTCAAACTGGTAGCCTAAGGGAGGTCGGTGGGGTCTGCCCACGGGTAGTCCCCCCTCGGTTGAACCTGTTGTTGAATCCCAGGTTGCAGCCAAACTCCACTGGAAAGGCATATCCCTGGATGTGCTTCGTCTTTCATCTAGCTCAGATGATTCTTCTCCCAGACACCAATGGCGTTTTGTGGATGAATCACGCCCTTTGAAAAGGCGTGTGGGTGATGTGTGTTCATTCTCCTCCAGTGCCGTGTAAGAAATTCAAAGGAACCTGTTTGCAGTCCTCTCCCATCTTGCAGTCATTGGGACAGTCCAGAAATTTTCCTTCTGTTCCTCCCTTGGTAGAGAGTCAGAGAGCTCCAAGCTTCCAAGTATCCTGCTTCTCTGTAAGCACTCTCTTTTCTTCTAAAACGTCTTCTTCTGAGCATCCTCTTGCACCCAAGACTCCTCTGGCTCCTGAGCGCCCTGCGGTGTTGGAAGCTCAGTTGACTGCCAAACGCCTGGTTTCTTCCGAGTGCCCGAAATCATCTTGGCACTTGTTGGCTCCTTCTCATGCTGCTCTGTCAGAGCGCCCAACTCCTCTAGAGTGTCACAGAGTACCCAAGCGCCCGTCTTCACCCATCCACTCTTTGATTCATGGATTGCCAACTAAGATGAAGCGCCCAGTGGCACCCAGCTTTCCTTTGGCACCATCTTCCAGTTGGCAGCCAGAGCGTCTCATGTCTTCAGCTGCCACT
This sequence comes from Macrobrachium rosenbergii, assembly GCF_040412425.1. Taxonomy (NCBI): domain Eukaryota; kingdom Metazoa; phylum Arthropoda; class Malacostraca; order Decapoda; family Palaemonidae; genus Macrobrachium; species Macrobrachium rosenbergii. The sequence continues at coordinate 41,180,690 of NC_089792.1, read as the reverse complement.
GATCTTTGATAGCGCTTTGACTCTCTTCTGCTGTTATTGTTCCCAAGCAGTTGGGCATTCTTCTGTGTCTCAACTTCCCTCACTCAGGCTTTACCCTCTTCTAGCAAGCAAGCACCCCCTCCATGGTAGACCTGATTCAGAGCAAGCTCAACAGTATTTTGAGCCTGTTGAAGAAGGCTCCATCAACCCCCAACCTACAGACTTGGCTTTGTCTCCTGTATCCTCGGACGAGGAAGAAGAATTTATTGCTCAAGACGCTCGTCCTTCAGCTTATGCATCATTGCTGCTAAGGTATCTTCTTGCTACGTTCCTAAATTGCTTTTCGCCTCCAGCTCCTTCTTCGCCATGTCAACTTTTCTTGGGGAGTCACATTCTTCCGAGCCTTCGAGGCTACCCAAGTTAATGCTTTCTCCTTCTGCCAAGAAAGCCTTCATTGTTATTGAGGGATGGCTAGCGGAGAAGAGGGACCAAGGTAGAGCCATTTTCAGCTTTCCTCCTTCTAGTTGTTCAAGAGGAGACAGCTCTCTTATGCCACAGGGGAAGCTCTTTCTCTGGGAGTTTCTGCCTCCCCCAAGGGGAACTTCTCTGGGTTGATCGATTCCTCTTGTAGATCTGCCTTTGCTTCAGCGAAGATCATGTTCAGTTCGATGGAGCTCTTCTCACACCTTCTTAAAAACTTGTTTAAGGTGTTCAAGTGTTGAGTTTTCTTGATTGGGCAGTGGGCTCTCTTGCCTGTAAGATTAAGGACTGCCCTACTACTCCTGAAGATAGTGCCTCCAACTTGCTGGGGGTCCTCTTTGTTATCATGATAAAGGAATCAGGGATGGTTGCCAGGAATTAGCTTCCCTTTACACAATGGGACTTTTAAAGAAGAGAGAACTGTGGTGTTCCTACACCTCTAGGGGAGTGACTCCCTCCCAGAAGTCTGCCCTTCTGTTTTCCCCGCTGGATCATCATCACCTGTTCCCGCAGGCTACAGTTCTGGAGATTTCTTCGGATCTTCAGAAGAAGAATAATATGCAAGATCTTCTTGCCCAATCCTCTAGGCACCTAAAGAGATGCCCAATGCCTCCAGGACAGTCTCCCCATTGCAGGAGACTCAGGCCCTTTTGTGGCAGCAGACAAAGATCCTTTCTCTAGATCCATTCTTCCAGCAGGGTCTCCAGAGCCATTAAGAAATCTCATCCTGTTCTGCAGACATCCTCAAACTTCTGTAGGAGCCAGGCCCTTCTCTTCTGGGAGAATGTGGAGAGAAAGAGGGGCAGACCCTGGATTGTCAATGTTTCTGAGGAAGGCCCTTCTATCCCCTTCAAAGAAAAGCCACCTTTAAGTCAGCTCTCCAATAACCTTTAAGCATTCCAAAGGCTCAAAAGTCTTTGGCCCTCTCAGAAGTGTGATGTCCCTTCTCAAGAAGGGGGCTATAGAATCTGGTAGAGAATGTGAACTCCTTTCTACAATCTCTTTTTGTGGTGCCCAAAGCTTCAGGGGCTGGAGGCCCATCCTGATGGGTCTTCAAAAAGACAAAGTTCAAGATGGAGACAAATCAAACTGTCATGTCATCCATTTGGGGGAGACATCTGGATGAGGATCAATGAGAGGACCTTCAAAGGACTTCCATTCTCCTGTGTTCCAGGATCTGGGAAGTTTCTGATCAACATTTTACAGAAGTCTCAAAGTGTTCCATTCTGTGGATTTTTTTATTTAGGGATTAAGACTCTTCAAAAAAAGTTTTCCATAATCAAGATCTCCTTTAAGCAATGTAAGTAACAAAGAACAGAATGTTCCAGGACCTTCAAAAGACTCTTTTTTAGGCCAGGATCTGGGATTGATGATTTCTTTTTTTTCTGTCAGTGCTTCTTTATTTAGGGATGATAATAGACTCTCATGAGTTTTCAAAGGGGATGTTATCATCCATAGAACAGTTTGGGAAAATGCTCCACATGAAATGATGGATGAATCTGTCCATCATCCATAGAACAGTTCATTCTTCTGGGCAAGAGACTGCTCCAAAAAAAAAACAGGAAAAATACCTTTTGTTCAGAGATAAAAGAGATAAAAATGCTTTGGTGGAGCTTAGAAGGAAGGTTGTCAAAGGGAAATCTCTCCTTCCATTTGAACCCCAACCTAGACTTCTTCTCAGATGCTGTTGAACCTAGGTTGGGGACTTCTGTTGGGAGACAAGGAAATTTCAGGGACCTGGTCCCTGGAACAAAGAAATTGGCACATAAATGTCAAAGGAGTTGAAGGCAGTTCATCTGGGGTTACAATTTTTCAAAGAAGAAGTGTGCAACAAGACAATCACAGTGCACTCCGACAGTACGACTGCCCTGGCGTATATCAAAAACCAAGGGGGACACACACTTTCTCCCTTTATGAGATGGCAAGGGATCTTCTGCTTTGGGTAGAGCAATTTCAAATCAAGCTTCTTACTCACTTCTTCATTCAGGGAAGCTCAACATTTCTGGTGGATGAGCTAAGTTGCCGAAGACATGTTACCCACAGAGTGGACTCTGGATCCTCATGTTTGCTTGGATCTTTGGAAGTTGTGGGGGACTACGGTCATAGACCTGTTCGCGACTTTCAGAAACCATCGTCTCCCTGTGTTTTGCTTGCCAGTTCTGGATCCTTTAGCGTGGGCAACTGATGCCATGCTTCAGGACTGGTCGAACAGTCACCTTTATACATTCCCCCTTCAGCATGATAAGACAGGTGGTCAACAAATTTCAGACTCACCAAAATCTGTCAGTGATCCTAGTGGCCCCCTTTTGGCCAACAAAGGAATGGTTCCCGGATCTTCTCAACCTCCTCGCAGACTTTCCGAGGCTGCTACCTCAAAAACCTCATCTGCTAAAACAACCCCACTTCTGGCATTTTCATCAGGGATTGTCTACTCTGGCCCTGACAGGATACAGACTGTCAGGAAACTTCTTAGAAAGAAGGGGTTTTCAAGATCGGCTTCACAAGCTATTGCCAAATGCAGGCGACAGTCCTCTGATAGAGTATATCAGGCTAAGTGGACAATTTTTAGAGAATGGTGCAGAAAGCGCAGAGTGTCATCTTCTCAGACATCTATAGCCGAAATAGCAGACTTTCTACTATATCTTAAGACCAACAGGAACCTGTCATCCTCGATGATCAAGGGTTATAGGGCCATGTTAAGCTCTGTCTTCAGACACAGGGGAGTGGACCTTTCCTCTAATCAGGATTTATCTGATCTAATTAGATCGTTTGACACCACGAGACAGAAAGAGGTAGCAGTAGTGCCATGGAACCTGGACGTGGTCCTTAAATGGTTGTCTGGTCCCCGATTTGAGCCTATGCATTCGATTTCCCTGAGAGATCTAACTAGAAAGACCCTCTTTCTAGTCGCTTTAGCAACCGCAAAACAAATCAGTGAGGTCCATGCAATAGACAAAAGAGTGGGTTTTTCCCAAGAGAATGCTGTCTGTTCCTTCTCTTTGGGATTTCTAGCCAAGAACGAGTCCAGTTCCAATCCATGGCCTCGTTCCTTTGCAATTAAAAGCTTGTCTGAGATTGTAGGCCCAAATGAGGAAGAGAGAGTATTGTGTCCTGTGAGAGCTCTAAGGTTTTATCTTCACAGAACAAAGAAGATTCGTGGTCCTTCAAATGCCTTATGGTGTTCTGTTAAGAATCCTTCTTGGCCACTTTCAAAGAATGCCCTGGCATTCTTCCTTAGAGACCTCATCTCGGAAGCCCATTCTTCTGTTGAAGATGAGGTTTTTCCATTGTGTAAAGTGAGAGCTCATGAAATTAGAGCTGTAGCCACTTCGTTGGCATTCAAGCGTAATTTGTCTCTCTCCTCGATATTGCAAGCGACTTTTTGGAAATGTAAGTCAGTCTTTGCAACGCATTATTTGAAGGAAATTGAAACAGTTTACAATAATTGCAGTACTTTGGGTCCATTTTCGGTGGCTGGCGTGGTGTTGGGGAAGAAGCGTAGGAAGCAATCCTTCCTTCCTTTCTTTCACCTTGATTTGAGGTTGTTGAGTTTTTAAGGGAGCCTGGGGGTACAGTGTACCGGAGTGCCCTCCAGTCCTTCGTAGTTGGGCAGTGGTTTTTAACTTTTTATGGTATTAGGTGACGTTTATTTCATTGTTGTTTTTTCTGTACTGCGCCCTGGGCAGGGGCAACATTATTACCTTTGTCAGCAATTGGAATCATCCTTGCTACAAGGTACCCACTAATATAGTAGGCGAGCCTCAGCTATACCGCCACGCCACTATATGATAAGGAGAGCACCAATAGAGGCAGTACCTTCCTGCAGGAGCTCCCTTATCAGATAAGGAAATGACAGGCATTTTCTAATGCTAGCAATCCTTTCTGTTCCCAAATTCATTACCATTATTAATGTTTTGCGGTAGACTTGTTCATGCATCCTACCTCCTGTCAATGTGGGAATCAGCAATGTAATTACTGGGTAAGTTACTTATATAAAAATGACATTATGATAAAATAAAGTTTTATATATACAGTACTTACCAAGTGATTACATGATTGGAGCCCTCCCTCCTTCCCTCCCCTCACATGAGCATTATAGCACAAACAAATTGAATACTTTTGATAATTGTCCCTCTCTTACCCCGAAAGTGGCCGGGTTTAGTCACCTAGTCAAACACAACAACCGTTTACCTGGTATTTCAAAACTTGCTGGTATGGTAATATAAACATTACAGTAGCTTATGCTTTTAAATGACATTAAGAGTAGAATAGGATAAAAATGTAAAATTAAATATAAGAGTAATACTATCTTATTGGTATGGATAAGTATATGAGTATGTCATTAATAATAATAAAATCTTTACTATAGCAAATTTTTATTAAAAAAGTAATTATCATGTCAAACTATTCATGTTAAATATTAATTTTTACAAAATGCTGTTAATGACTTCATGCAGTCTGTAAATTATCACAATTTAACTTCATAAAAACATGGATTTTAACTAGGCAAAATGAACAGCCATTAAAAATGGAGAACCAGTACTTAAACAAGAACAAAACTACTGGCTTTGAAAGAATTTACGTACCTCTACTGTTATTTTTAGTGCCAAACATACATAACATCCATCACTGCTATTATGATGAAATGTCAACTGAAAAATGCTCCATCTCGGAATCTTAGATAGTGTTGTATCACAATGCAAAACTGTCCCAAAGATGAGCCTGATACAACCTTCTAGATAACTATAAAAAATGAGATTAGTTAATTTGCACTGATCACTGCTCCCTCCTCAACCATATTTTAGTTTATATTTTGACTTTATTTGTAGTTCGACTATAACCCTTGAAAAAATTGACCCCCATATGTGCAAGGAGAGACTGAGTACTGGTTTAAAGATTCATTTGAGGCTAACTTAAACCTAACCTATACTCAGAATTAAGCTCTAAGTGTTAAATCACTGATGATAAATAAACACCGGCAAAATCTAGTTTTGTTCTAAATGGTCCAACTTGTTTGAGCTCATCCACATGAATTTAATAATACAAAATTGAACATAAAAATAAACAATACCTTGTTTTTTTCCTCCAGCTTGGCATTAAGGCATAATTTTTAAGATGCAAAAATTCTCTGACAGTCTGCACATTTTGTCTTTACTTACAAAAGTCAAAGTCCACATACAAAATGAAAAGTGAAGCTGACAAAACCCTAAGAATAAATAATTTACCAAACTCATGACATGATCTCAAGTCTGGCAATTCATACAAACTCAGCCATGTGCCTTAGGCAAATAAGCTAATTCTTGTTAATGAATGTTAGTTTAGCTTTGCAGTCTTAAATTTTCTTGTAATTATCATAAAACTTCAACAAGAACATGAACCACCAGGAGAATTTTTTTATCATGTCCATTACAATTCACGCCACAACATGTCATACTTAAAAAGCAAGATCTTGTCAATTGTTACCGCAAATGAAATACTACAGTACAGTATCTTATAGGAATACCCTAGTTTTCTAGGCTAGGCTATGTTGAATATGTTTGGGTATTTCTTATGTTTTTCCAACAGCAAAAATTCAGTTTCTCCTCACTTAAAACAACAAACAATGTTAGTCCAAAGTATTATTTTTGCAAATTAGCGGTGCTGGCTAGATGTGTTTTTGTGTTTGAACTGAACAAAGTAGGCAAGAAATTGTAAGTGTTTTCAGATACTTATTCTATACTGAAACAGACTTATAAATATCACTGGGTTTGGCTTAATCAGTGTTAATTCTAACAATGGGCTCTTGGATGATTTCCCCTGCGAAAAAATGTTTTCCACTTTTAGTGTGTTATACGATAGTTCAACATTCCTAAATGCAAAAAAATCTTTTAAAAATGGTCCTATGAATACATATCTACTACACTTTTCCCAAACTAGTTTTGCCTGTGTCACAAAACTGTATTTACATTCACATACTGCAATTATACTCCTTGAAGTCCAAATGAAACACAAATTTGTACTTAAAATATACAAAATGAGCTGACTCATGGAAAAATACTTGCTACAAGTTGAGCAGTCGGCGTAGTAAACCCCATGTACACTCTGCTTTAGAGTACGATTAAACAGACAAACGCGATGAAAATGTAGTTACTGGAGACTTGGCACTAAACATCCATGGAGTGGAACATAGCACTAATGAAGTACAGTGGAATGCATTTACATAAGGAATAAAACACAAGTAAAAATCAGTTTATGGTCAACTGAAGCTAAAAAACCAATAAGTCATGTAACTTTGATTTTTTCCTATAATTTTCAAAACAAAAATGCCCTTCTTTTTAATCGAAGTAAAAGGGATTTGTGAAGGAAAAATCTATTTCTGGAACCAAAAATTGTCACACGATGAAAAAGCCATTAAGCACTTATTTCTAGGTAATTCCGTTGCAGATGATTACACTATCAAAACAACTACCGCCTAGGCGAGCTCCGCATACATGACGTTGACATGGAAAAATTCTGGCAAAGAATCAAAACCTTATCCTATCCAGAGATGATCAACCAGCTCAAAAGTCCATCAAGATACACCACTTATTTCAAAGTCGCACTGCCACTTTATTTACAGTTTTGATATGATCAGGTCAATCCTTTTACATTTGTGTGTATCACCAAACTGAATGAAGTTTACTATTACAGAGAACACTATGAGGATGGGTCATCGGGTGACCGAAAGTAGAGTACCGAAATTTTTATTTGCTGTTGTCAAAATCCCTTTTCTGGATGGTGTTTGATGCATTCTAAGGCAATTTTTATATCTAATAAACTCATATATATTCTTGAAGGTAAGAGATAAAATATTCTATATATATATATATATACCCTAAAAGTATAAATTTACTTAAATGTATATGAATGTAACAATGTAAATGAACATACAGTGTAATGATGGGAAACCAAATATCACAGTAGACAGATGGGGAAATATACATAAACAAAATAACTGAGACAATATTAGTAAACCTTGTAACTTAAATGTGTGCATTTAGGTACACACTCTTGCTAACACAGCCCCATTTGAGCCAGTCAATCCAAGCATTTTTGAGATTTCCATTTGGGGATGAATGTGTCAAGTGGATAGAAATGACTTGGTCATTACAGGGGAACCAGAGGAGGGTTGGCTATTTTGCTCCTCTTTGCCATAAACTGATTGCATGATTATTTTACTAACATGTATGAAAATTTCAAACCTATTTATATTTAAAAAATTATATGGTGACTTCCAGCCAGTGATTTGGTAAAGTTTGACCTAAATAATGGTGTAATGAAAGTAATTAATACAGGTCTGCTCTAAACAAACCTTTACGGACTGGAGTCAGGGGTTATGCCTACTTATTTGTATTATTTTTCTTAAATGCAATATCAACTCCAAAGTTCCTAAGATGATAGGAAAATATCTTTGAAGGTTATTGCTTTTACTACAAAGTAGTGGCAGTACAAGGTTTTTTTTGAGATAAGGTTCTTTGTTTTTACTGCTGCAGCCTCTTTATGCATTGTCCAATACAGAATCAATTTGTAAAACCTGAATATGGAAGGAAACCGACTCGACCTTGTTGCTTGGACCAGAATAAAGTCATAAACAGAAATTTGAAGATTTTCCTCAACACACTGTATTTAAAACTAGACATTTCTGTTCATTAGATAGTCTAAAAAGGGGCAGGACTGATTATGTCGATATCTGAGGCTAACTGTACGTCATTTAGAAACCAGGAAACCGTATGTGAACGGATTACTAGCTCAAGCGAGCACAGGCCAGGGATGGAAGAAAAGTAAGGATCTGTGAGGTCAATTTTGAAACCATACAAAACACTTTTAGTAAAGCCGACTTGACTGTAGTAACAGTGCTGGAGGCTAAACCCTTCTCAAACAGAGACCTAAAAAGGAGATTGCTAAATTTATGGTCATTACTGTAGGCCTCAGATTCTCTCAAAAAGAGTGCTGGTTTCTTAACTGCTGAGTCGTGCTGCCGAGAAGAGTGGAGACCAACTTATCTGATTCCAAGAACATGGTGATGACAGGATCAACATTAGCATCCCTCTGAGCCGCAAATTTCATAAAGTTCACAAAGCCAGGGGCATCTTGAATTTTTGAGGAAGCTGACACAGTCTGAGTTTGTACTACTTGTGTTAGTTTGGACTGGGGATTTGAATGTGGCCAAGTTTCAGTTCTAGCAGAAGTGGAAACCAGTTGCTCTTTGGCCAGTAGGGAGCCACTAGAGCTACTTGACCCTTGAATGTCTGAGCTTGTGAAGGACCTTTCAACAACAAGTTCACTGGAGAGGGAACAGGTAAATCTTCTTCCACCTGTTCCAATCCAATGACTATTCGTCGTGAAAAGAGCTTGAGGGTCCAGGTTGGGAGCTACGTAATGAGGGAGCTTGTTGTTGAGCTTGTTTTGAACAAATCTACCTCCAGGCCCGGAACTTGGTTGTACAGTCCAATTGAACGAGACCTTGTCAAGACCACTCACGACTCGAGGAGTTGTCCTGGAAGAATCCGCCCGCGACGTTCGGACCCCTGCAAGATGAGTGGCAGATAGGTGCCACTTGTTCTTGGGCCATGGAGAAAAGTGCAATCATTACCTGGTTGATCCTGCTGGATTTTTGAACCTCCCCTGTTTATGCAGTGGACTATCGTGGCGTGTCCAGAGCCAGCCTTATGAATCTTCTTAATATAATAATGGAAAAAATATTGAAATATGTTGGATCCATGCCCATTTGGGGATTAAAAAAATGAAGAGCGGGATAAAAATAATATGCAGGATAAAAAAATATTGTACATGAAAGAAACATAATAGAGTCAGTTTATAAACTATGGCTATCTATAAGATATATAAAAACCTAATCATTGTAAGAAAATGGCAAAATGCATAGATTTTAAGAACCTCAAAATAATAAATAAAAATCGATAAAATCCATTGTTGGATCAAATGGAGTTCATCATAAAGAACTGACCTTAGGTGAGACACACAATACTGCTCATCCCACTTCATACAGTCTTGAATGGGTATAGTTATTTGACACAGGGACAGCTTTCTGCTCATCCTCATGTGACCCCCTCTCAAATGCCCAGATTGCAAAGTGTTGATCCCACTATCATACAGTATTGTGTGAATGTCCAAATATAACCTGCTCAGTCCATTATCAGAATTTTAGAAATAGATCAATAAAAGAAATTTTGTCTGAATCTTCAGCATTTTCAATAATACCTATTTTAAAATTGATGAGGAGCTGTGATTTAATTGATAAAATATAAAAAGTAAATAATAAAAATTTGAAAAACCTAATGAATTTTAAAACAACTAAATTTTAAAATTTTATTTATTATTTATTTAATTTATTTTGAATTTTAATGTACCTTTTTAGTAGTATATGTGAAACTATGTTAAATGTATTTCTGAGTCCAGTCGTGTCCAGCGGTGAAATTCCATTACAGCACGAATTTCCAGGTATAACCTTGCTAGATATACCAGAGAAAAGAGCTTTCAGGAAGCTGGGGTTACTACCCCCAGTCGGCGTCTTCTAGGAAGGCGTCGGTATAAGGAGGGGTGGTGAATTACCACTACCACGGAAACCTACCGAAAGATCTCTCCTATCAAATCCCCGAACAGAGCGGTGAGCCGTTACAGCCCCACACCAAACACCGCCAGGCGGCGACACCAGCGCCACCTACCTCATTCCATTTTTCTGCACGTGAAATCGCTGTTTCTTTGTGTGCTCGTCTCCATTATTTTGGAATTTTCTGCTTTCATGGCGGCGTCGAGCAGCTTTTTACCATTTCAAGTTAAGTGCATCTTCTTGTGGGGTTTTGTTCTATTTTTGGCTGTTACGGTCTCTGTATTTTCATAAATATTGAGATCTTATTATGTCGCCATGCAGTCCCCCGCCAGCCATGTCGACCGGGCGAGGCTTACTCCTTCTGTTCTTTTCAGTTGAGTTGTCTCCTCGTAGATTATGAGATAGATTTTGCCCCTTGGTTTCCTTCCTGGTGGTTCCTTGCGGCTCCCCTCATGAATTCTTCAATTGGCCTACTGGCCTTTGTGGAGTGATGCCGTCTAGGTACCCTCCAGGTTGGGTTCCTGTTATTTTTGGTCTTACTAGGCTAATTAATTTTGCTTGAAGATGGTGCTCTCTTTTAGTTTTATTTTTATTATTTTATTGGGTGGTTTACCTTCGGTGCTGGCGGCCTTTCTCAGATCTAACAGCTTCCCCGTGGTAGGCTAAACCTCTGTTGAGCACATTTTAGTTTTTATGAGTGATGGTTATTTTTGTGGAGTAGGCTTGTTTGCTTCCATCCTTGCCCTGGGTGGGGGAGTCAGGTTGAGGGAGTTTGTTGCTGTTTCCTCCGGATCGTTTTTCGATGGGTAGAGTGGAGCCCTTAGTTCTCTTTCACTCCATTTGGGGGAATCGAAGTTCTTAGGATGTGTTTCCTCTGGGCTGTCGCCCCCTTGCGCCATTCTCCCCGGTTGGTTCTCTCGGCATTGTAAAATTTCTCTCCCTATTGCTTCCTCCTCCCTTCTGCCCTCCTTTTCCTAGCCTATTAAGGTTAGGTCCATATTAGGCCTCGCCTAGTAGGAGTCGGGCTTAGGTTGCGTTGCTTCCAGTCATAAGTGCCTTCAAGATTCATTGTCTGGGAGGTATGGTGCAGTTGAGCCGGTGAGCTCCTCCCCTCCCTGTTCCTTCCTGGTAGCCTACTCCTCCTCCTCCCATCCCCCCTCCTCCAGCCTTGCTCTACTCGATGCGGGTGACGCTAGATGGCGTTTTCTCGAGTTCAGGGACTTCTCCTGTTGGTTGAGGGATTCACTCCACTCCCATATCGCCCCTAGCATCGCTGTATTGGGGTTGGTGGTTTTGTTTACTTTCGAACGATGTTCAGGTCACTCCTCGTCTCCCCGTCGGGTTACGTTGATACGGTAATATATATTGCTTCAGCCTATATTATGAACATCGATATTTTACCCGTCTTGTTTCTCCGGCGGAAGTAAGGGCGGAAAGGTTTTTCATTTTATAGAGGAGCGGATTCTTCCGTCTCTTGAGTTCTTACCATCACTTGTTACTGTTATTATTTTTGTTATTGTTTTTAGATAAGTCTGTTTATCTACAGGAGTACTCTCCTTAATTCATTATATATACAGCATTATATACGTGAGTCCGGTCCTATACCGGGGCTCCATGCGTTGACTACTGGCAGCCCTTATGGTTAGTTCTGGTCTCTCTTTCCTTCATTCCCCGAGTACTCCGTCTGAAATCCTTTACCTTCCACTCTATGGAATTTAGAGCTTATTGGCCCAGTTTATGATAAGGAGTTCTTCTCCGCCGGAGTATTCGGTTGCAGTTGAGTTTCGGCCTCGCCAGCTTTAGTTTGCTTAGGTGGGAGGTTCATGTACTCTTCTACTTACAGACTGTTTGGCTGTGAGGCTGGTGCACGCCTCCCCTCCAACAACCCACGGTCACGTAGTTTGCCCGGACCCACGCTGGTTGTGCGGTCCGACTGGATGACCTGGTTGTCTGGCACCCCTGATGGTTGTGAGGTTTGCTTCGCTCTCTCTGCACAACTGTCAGGATGAGTCGGTAAGCGACAGTCTTTACATTACTCCCTGCTTTATGCTCCTCATATTGTATATTGTATATTGTTTATGAGGTTCCCGAATGGTTTTCGTTCTTTAGCTAATTGTTGGTTTTTCTTACAGGCGGACCAGAAGCTTCCAAGAAGTCTGCCTTGAAATCCCTCCGAGGCCTGGGTGGCTGGGTTTGCAGAAGCGTTCCGTGGGGAAGCCCTACGCCCTCGACGCCAGGTTGAGGACTTGCTCTCACTCAGCGCAAGACGGGGTGGCGGCCGCAGTGCCTGAAGACTGCCTGCCCACCTATCATCCAGCAACCGGGATGAGACCCAGCCACCCCAAGCGGATATCCTCACGCTGAGGTCTGGAGGATGTAGCCATGGATCTTAACCTGGAACGATGAACATAGAGCAGGACCAGGTGGTAAGTGGTGAGGTAAGTGAGGTTGTTGGGGCGGGCCCCCGCTTTATTTGACTCCCTGCTTCATCCATATCTTCTTTCGCAGGTTTGTGAAGTCTTCACTCCTTGGGTGATAGAGCTCAAGTCTGCTATCCCCAGTTGAGATTGAAGACTTCATGGAGAAGGCGAAGGACTGCAAGTCCTCGACTTCCAGAAGGCATCACCCTTCCCCGTCGAAGGCTAAGGTTTCAGGACCTGTAGCCTCCGGAGCAAGTCTGGTTCCTCCAGCAAAGCGGCAGTAAGAGGGCTGCAAACCAAGCCCTCCTCGCCAACCTGCTTTTCTGCGCGAGGCCTTTGCCAATCAGCTCTATAAGCGATTTACAAGGACCTAGATTCGAGATTTAACAAAATCTCCGAGAGTTGGCCAGTCATGATAACATACTGGCGGGAATGGCTCACCACCCCCAGCCGAACCACAGTATGTTATCCCGACACTGCGGACCTCCCGCCCGTTCGATGTCGGTAACCCTGGCGATCGCACTCCGGGCCATCCAACATGATGGCAAGCTGACACTTGATGGTCTTGGCACGAGACGGTTGGAGGAATTGGAGTTCTTCCCCGATCTCCTGCCCCCTTACCCAGGCTTCGTGAGGCTTACGGAGGAAGCTTGGATTCGGTCAGACAAGGTTCTAGGGAGACTGTCATCGTCCCTAGGGACCAAGCTCAGTCGGCTCTTCTGCGCACTCTGGCGAGTGGCAGGCAGACAATACTGATTGACTCCTTTCAAGAGCAACTTTACTATGTTAAGCCCTGGGAGACAACCTACCCACCCCCTGCTTGGACAAAGTGGCTCTGGCTGCGGCCCGAGCGTGCTTAATGGTAATCGTTACCACAGCTAAGGGAGACAGACCCTACTTCCTGGTATTCCCAGGAAGTAATGAGTTCTGGTTAGGCGCCCGTCCACTTTCACGGTCGGGAAGCTGGACCCCTTCTGCGCTTCCACGCAATTCCAGTGAGCAGCTCCCCCAAGCTGCGGGAAGCTCTTTGAAAGCGGAGTTTGATGCTCGGGTTAAGTTAGCCGGTCCTTGAACTCCGTATGCCTTCGGAGCTACTGCCGTCTCCTGCTCGGGCGAGCCTTTCTTCCCAAGTTTTGGCTAAATCCTTGCTGGCAGGCTTCCAGTCTGACTTATTTGAATTTATCATGGCCAGACTGGAATGTAGGAAGTTTCATCTTGCCGATCACGACTATCGCCCGCCCAGCCTAACAAGCTCGTGAAAAGCTCGATCTGGGGACCTAACCTCTTCCCTGAAGAGGAGGTCCACGAATGTTATGGCCGAGGCTACGGGCCAACCAAGAGTCTTCGTTCGCTGGGGCATTTCGGCCTATAAGCGTAAGACCCCAGAATCGGCCGCCCCAATCGAGGGGTAAACGCTTCCAGGAGGCATAAGAGGCCCCACCATCAGGCGGTAGTCCAAGCCGTCCCGGTCTCGGCAGTAAGCGCAGCCTTCTACTTCAAGGCTCACCCCCAACAGTATTTGCTGGTCCAACCAGCTGCACCTCCTATGTGGCCTCACGGCGTACAACCCACATATGAGGACCGTGGTTACTTCCACGGCCTTAATAGGGTTGCAAGGAGGAAGAGGCAAAGCCCCTCATAGAGGGAAGCTCAACACCACCCCAAGGGGAAGAGACCTGGGCGTGGTAGGGGGAATAAACCCGCTCCCTCCCACTGAGAGAACACAGGTAGGCGGTCGCCTGTTTTGGTTCAGGGCCAATGGACCTTCAGCCCTTGGGCACACAGCATTGTGTCTCAAAGGACTAGGATGGAGCTGGATCAAAAACCCTCCTCCTCTAACCAGGTTTTACCAGCCACCCACATCAATCCTAAAGGATTACGTGACAGAATTGCTCAACAACGAGCAATAAGAAAGTAAGGCACCCTAAAGTTTCAAGGCAGGTTATTCACTGTTCCCCCAAAGACTCCGATCAGCAAAGAGTGATCCTGGATCTGTCGCGTCTAAATCTCTACATAAAATGCGACAAATTTCGTATGCTTACGGTAGCTCAAGAAATCACGGACTCTACTTCGCGTGGAGCCGTCACCACCTCTATCGATCTTTCAGGCGCTTATTATCACGTCGGTTGCGCGGAACTTCTCTCAGTTCCTCGGTTTCAGACTCGGAATCAAGCCTACTCCTTCAGGGTCATGCCCTTCGGTCTGAACATTGCGCCCAGGATATTCACAAAGCTGGCGGACACGGTAGTACAACAACTCCGGTCTCAAGGGATATCCCTAGCAGCATATTTGGACGATTGGATAATTTGGGCACCAACAGTTCGGTGTCAGAAAGCTACGTCCATAGTCATCAATTTCCTGGAGTCGCTAGGTTTTCAACTGAACAGAGAGAAGTCCGTCTGACTCCGGAGTCCCATTTCAGTGGTTGGGTCTCCAGTGGGATCTGTCATCTCACACGCTGTCCCTTCAGCCTCCCAAGAGGAAAGAGAGCATCTCTCACCAGGAGATTCCTCAAAATCCATCAGCATCCGCCGGTCCAAAGAAAGGGTCCTTGGATCTCTTCAGTTTGCCTCAGTGATAAACCTGCTATTAAAAGCGAAATTAAAAGACATAAACAGAGTGTGGCGGAGTCGAGCCAATGTCAAGCTCAGAGACAAGGTCTCCTCTATTCCTCAAATCTTAAAGACAAGATTGCGACCTTGGACCTCGGTCAGAGGCCTGTCCAATACAGTTCGCTTCAATTTCCCCTCCGGCACTATTAGTTCACTGAGCGCTTCCCTAAGCGGCTGGGGGATATTCACCAAAACAAAAGTACAAGGAACGTGGTCCACAATGTTTCAGCAGTTCCATATAAATACCCTGGAAGCTATGGCGGTCTTTCTAACTCTGAAGAAAATCCGCCCCCAACCGGATTCATATCAGGTTGGTATTGGACAGCGCAGTGGTAGTTCATTGCATCAACAGGGCGGCTCCAAATCAGGCCGAGTAAACCAAGTAATGGTTGCTATCTTCTCCCTAGCCCGAACAAGCACGGCTGGCACCTGTCAGCCACCCACCTAGGCGGGGGTACGAACGGGTGGCGATTCCCTGTCAGGACTACTCCGTTGGAGACGGAGTGGTCCCTGGACGTGGAATCTTTCAAATGGATTTGCCGGTTCCGGGCCTCCAAGTGGATCTGTTAGCAACGGAGAGCAACTTCAAGCTCCCCTGTTATGTGGCCCCCCCTGGACCCTCAGGCGTTCGCCATAGACGCAATGACAGTAGATTAAACAATTGGGAGAAGATTTATCTTTTTCCCCAATAAATTACTGCTGAAAGTTTTACACAAACTCAGGACATTCAAAGGTCAATTAGCCCTAGTAGCCCCTATTGGCCGAAGAGCAACGGTGGTTCCTCTTCTTCAGGAACTGGGATTGTAGTCTTGATTCCTAAGCCCATTCTGACTCAGACAGTACAAACCAAGACTGTGTCAGCTTCCTCAAGAATTCAGAATGCCCTAGTTTTATGGACTTTATAAAAATTCGCAGCCCAAAAAGGACGAACATTGACCCTGTCAACACTCTGTTTTAGAATCAGATAAAAGAGATTCTACTATTAGACAGTATGACTCAGCAGTCAAAAAATGGCCTCCTTCCTAAAGCATCTGAAGCCAAATCATGACAGCTAATTTAGGAGTTTCCTTCTTAGATCATTGTTTGAGAAAGGCCTTGCTCGGCCACTATTACACAATCAAGTCAGCATTAAAGAAAGTATTTCTTTACGGCTTTAAAATCGACCTTACAGATTCCCTACTTTTTCATCTATCTCCCAGAGCATGCGCTCAAGTCTGAGACCAGTATCACGCCCACAGTCTGTTACGTGGTTTCTCAATGGCGTCCTCAAGTTAGCATCAGAGATGGATAACTTTCATTGCTCTTATCAGGATCTGTTAAGGAAGACTTTATTTTGATTAGCTTGGCTTCAGGTGCTAGAATCTCAGAGCTGTCGGCTCTCACTAGAGGTGATAATTATGTGAACTTCCTCCCGTCTGGAGGGTCCTCCTTTCCCTGACCCTAGATTTTTTAGCTAAGAACGAAGACCCACAGGACAGGTGGTCTCCTTGGAAGGTGGTGCCCTTCCTCAAGACCAGTCTTTATGTCCAGGTTTATACACTTAAATCTTACCTTTTAAGAACTCCACAGAGTAAGTCGGGTCCTCTTTTATCAGGGAGAAAGGTGGTAATTCACTAAATGCTATAAGACAACAAATTCTATATTTCATTAAACAGGCCAACCCAGATTCAGTTCCCAAGGTTCATGATATTCGAGCAGTTGCTACTTCCATTAATTACTTTCATAATATGGACTTTTCGGAGTTATCTAAATTTACGGGTTGGAAATCACCTCTAGTGTTTAAACGCCACTATTTAAAAATCGCTCGAAGCCCTGAAATTTTCTACCATAGCTGTGGGAAGTGTCATCTCCCACCTTAATTAATCATATCCTTGTCCTTTCCTTTTCCCCGCCCCGCCTGCCTCATTTACTTTTCTGTATTCTCCTGGTTGATTATACCTCACTGCCTGGCTCCTCATATTGATGTTTCTTGTACCTGTTGATGGAAAAAGTGTAATCTGACATGCCATGATTGTTTTTCTTATGGGGTACTGGACAGTTTTATTTGGCTCCGCATTACCCCAGATATATGTATATGTTAATGCTCATTGATTTTGTCTCTACGTGTTTAGCCTAAGTTTATTGTATAGTATTAAGGTTATATTTGCAGTTATTTTGTGCGCTTTTCATGTTTCACCTTGCTTTAAGTAATTTTAAGGTTTTTTGGGGCTTCTTCTCCGTCGTGCCGGGGACCTCCCCGTTTCATAGTATTAAGTTTTTAATGTGCCTTAGATTTAGTATGCCTTAGTCTTAATATTCTTGCTACACTCGAAGAGATTGCTAATTAAAATTATTTTGGTAAACTTTTGCCTTTTCTTCAGATTACCCCCATTTCTTTTTCCTGGTAGTTGCAGCCTTGGCATGATTCTCTATCACGATTTCACCGGCTGACACGGGACTGGACTCAGAAAAGGATTTTGACAAAGGAAAAATCTATTTCTGAGGAAGGTCCGATGTGTCACCCGACCCTCCTGAATCACCTAGTACTCTCCCCCTCTTGCACATGCCCAAGTCTGGGGTTAGTGCTAGCATGGAATGAGGTAGGTGGCGCTGGTGTCGCCGTCCTGGCGGTGTTTGGTGTGGGGGCTGTAACGGCTCACCGCTCTGTTCTGGGATTTTGATAGGAGATCTTTCGAGTAGGTTTCGTGGTAGTGGTAATTCACTCACCCCTCCTTATACCGGCCTTCCAGAAGGCGGCTCGACTGGGGTAGTAACCCAGCTTTCCTGAAAGCTCTTTTTCTCTGGTATATCTGAAGGTTATACCTGGAAATTCGTGCTGTAATGGAATTTCACCGGGTGACACGGACCTTCCTCAGAAATAGATTTTCCTTTGTCAAAATCCCTTTATCCTGTTTATTGTGTACCAGTATACAGGCGTATGCCTTTGTGCAAATTTTAATTTCATTTTTCATTCATTCTTTGCCATTCAGTAACCTATTTGGTCCCAGTGCTAAAGCTTCTGGCTAGAATATCATTTCATCCAAATCCTTTGTCCCAGCCCTAATATGATAGTCTCATCTTACCAGTGGTCTGGTTAAACTTTTTTTAATAATAATGAGAATTTCAGGTTTTTCCTAGATGTTATTTTAAACTTCCTAGATGGTATTTTCTTACACACTAATACAAACAAATTGCTTTTTCTCTGCATGGGCTGAAATTGTCTTATTAACCAAATTAGAAGGAGAACCCCACCCCTTCCTGTTTCACATGATGTCAGGAGGTTGGGTGCATCCCCTAGTTTTGTTAGGCATCTCTTTTTAAGAAAGTGAAAGGTTTAAAAATGTAATTATTAGAGGCACTGCTCCTTGAACATTGCTGCCATGACACCAAATGAATTTGACTCCGCTGTGTTGATAGATGCTAATAAGTCTTTCCCTTAGGTGCCGTGTGGATAGAGCAAGGGGCCTACTTGATGCCATGGTAATTCTTAGATGTTGCTGGGGAGGGGACACAATAGTCATGTATCCCAATCTGGCATCATAGGTAAATCACTTTAGAACCACAAAGAATAATAAACATAGTTTCTTTTTTTTTTTACCCTATCCTTCATTGTCAAACCTTAATGGATATCCTGAATAAAAAGAAGGTAAGGTAATAACTTTTGTGACTTTGTCTTGCCTTGGTTTTTGGGATCATTTGTTCAGGAGCTAGGCCATTTTGTCACCTGTCAATTTCTTCTGTATTCCCCTTTGAGGATGAACAGTGGGTATGCTATAAAAAATCAGGTTTTGATGAAGGAAAGACTTATTTTTGGTGGCTTCTGTAAGTCCTTGAACTCACTAATTTTCAAGATGACAAGGCAAAGAAATTTGTAGCGATTGTTTTCTTTCACAGACCTGGCCCGAGTAATGGGTATTTGGCCGACTCGTGTGCTGTTGTTACATCTGTGTGAAAAGGATGAAGGGAAAGCTGGGTAATTGCTGTAGACAAGGAAAAGAGCCCTCATGCCTTGAGTCCTTTTACATCTGATCAATGGTTAAATCAAAAACTATTCTGGCCAAGACCAGCTGTGAGAGAATTCTGTGTTATTGGGTGGTCAGTTTATGGAGCCCTGATGGGACCCACAGCAGCTACCAAAAATAGGTTTTTCCTTTGTCAAAACCTGTTGTCTTATAATATGTGGGTGGTCCAAGTCACTGTATATCATTGTTTCTAAATCAAAGGCCTAGGTTTGAATCCTGCTTGTAATTGGCTGAGACAGATATGTCATTAGCACAATAATGTATGGTGGAAGGTGCATGGGTGGGCAAGCCCTCATTTTTTTTTTTTTAACTTTCATGCTATTGGTAAAAATGCAGATGTCATTACACAACATTGTTTTTTCTTTGAGTGACTGATAGAGATACTAACATTATAAAAATTTCTCTCTCTAATTGGTTACATTTGAGGAGTATCAGTGCACTTTGTAGCAAAGCGCACTTTGTTTCTTTGTCCAATCGTTCATTAGTCCTCACTATTCGTGTCCAGAACTGTTGCTGTGTACATTGTGCATTGCAATGCTCTTCCCTCAACAAGTGGCTTTTGTTGTGATGCCCGCAACACTGCAGATCCTGTTATTGTTTGCATTGACATGAAGGTACACCCACAGAAACTTGATCTGGAAATGGCCTGTTTGGGGCTGCAATTGAACAGGATAAAGAGCAGCAAAATATATTAAAGGGCTAAATAGGAGGTTCTCTTTTGACCATGATGGTGGAGAAAAGGTAGCCCTTCCACTCATCACTGCTGTCTTTCCCCAAATGAATCAGTAACCAAGGGGGAGGCTTGAGCCAGCAAACAGCTAAGGCTCCAAAGAAATGAGAGCAGCAAAGCCCTACAGGAAGTCAGGCATGCCATCACCATCCTCACAACACTCACCTGATGGGAAAGTACACAGCAGAAAGGAAACCACAGTAGTGTTGTAATGCAGAAGCAACACTGACTTCTCAAGGAAATTAAATTAATTCCGGAAATGAAAAAGTCTGTGTCTCAGGCAAGACTGGCAGCAGAGGGAGATAAAGAAGAACATTGGCCTCTGATGTAATTGGAATAGGCCAGGAAACTGTTGATATGGGCAATAATAGAGCAACTGAAACAGTAACCTCAAAAGGGGCCTGAAGGAGCTCCAGGGTGGCACAAGACAATGAAAAAACTATGGATGGGCTGATAAGGAGGGCATCGCTGCAACAGTCTGAAAGCCACCTAACAAGGACTTCAGTGGGGCTGAAGAGTAGCTAGGAGAAATGGCAAAATACAAAATGAGCAAAGTCTCTCAAGTACATGAAAGAGAGAGGCAGTCCTTCCATTCATCGCTTTTTCCTTCTCTGAGGTAGGCTATGGAGGAAGGGCTGGAGTCAGCTTATAGCAAAGGCACTGAAGAAATGTGGAAACAAAAGGCATACAGTAAACCCCCGTGATTTGCATTCTCACGATTTGCGGTTCTCCATGAACATATATGCACATTATTCATGCGGCAAATTAAGCCCATTGTCCTATTCTTCACCGAAAATATTCACTAATTACTGTATTTTCATATCATTTTTCATGATTAAATGCAAATTGCGATAAAACTATTAAAATACTCAGGTATAAGCATTTTTAGAAACAGTTTTTGTGTTTGGTAACTATCAAAATAGGCAGTTCTAAGTGTTTTTAGAGGGTTTAGTATTAAGTGGTTTTAAACTATAGGGCGGGGAGTTGTGGTAAGCATCCCCTGAATATGGGGGTATACTGTATCAGGAAAGCCCAGGAACTCCAACAGCACCACCATACCATTCACTGATGATTGTAGTTGCAGTGAAAGAGAATCACAGAAAACTCTTGACAGGTAGATTTGTTGGCCACAGAGGAACTATACTGAATTATTAAAGAGTACAAAACAAGCCTGGTCATACACTGACTAAAACTGTCTTTAAAAAGGGCTCATATTCTTTTAGCAGTAATGAGCAGGAATGAGCTCATTAGATTAGCTTTAGAAAGTACAGCATTAAACTGAAACTTCATGTCAAATATATTATTTGGGATGAATCTTACCTACTGTAAGGTAGCTTACTTCTTTGTGCCTTTAAGGGCATGGCATTCAAAATAAGGAAGGAACTAATGCTTAGCTGACAGAGATGAAAAGTCTATAATCATCTGTTTCCCACCAGATGGCTATGGAATGTTTTAAGTATTTGTAGGAATTTGTCCTGCTGTGTCCCTGTGCATACTGGTGTGGAATTGGCTGTACTTATTTTCGTTATATCTTGGCTGGATTGCCTCATATACGGTACTGTGCTTATTTTCTATCTTGCATCATGTTATCAGTGGCAAGCGAGATAGAAATGTTAGGTCCAGTAGGAAAGTATTTAAAATTATCACCAAACCAGTAGTATTTGGTTGAGCATGGTGGTCACAAGGTGTATGTTATCAGTAGGGGTAAGAAGTGTGATTTTTGCTCTCGTTATGAAAATATAAGGAGTGGCCTGATGAGAAAATTAATAACTTTCTAAAGTATCAGAAGATGTGAGAGGCCAGACAAATTATATAGACAATTAGTTGGGTCCAGCCACAGGTCTACTCATTTTATCCTTTCTCTCGTCCCTATCCTCCTCACAATAGGTCTGATTTCTCTCTCACTCCTGCTCTGTCTTCTGAAGCTCACTATGTGATTCAGGAGAAACTTGAGGAAGATAGGAGTTTGCTTCTAGTGTCAGTTAAGCACTGAACCCAGGTATGTTATGGGTAAGGATCGTAGTGTCCTTCATAGTGATTGATCCTTTTGGTTTGTCCTTTGGGAGAAGGTATTGAAGTCTTCATCTTTTGTGTAGCCTTCCCTCTGGACTGCTCTGTGACAGTAGGTCTTCTCCTCTGCCAGGGACCCTAGGTATATCTAGGGACAGATGCCTGTGCCCATTGCTGCCTCTTGAAGGAAACCATTGTCCAAAATATTTATTTGGTAGAGTTTAGCATTTACATCAACCAACTTGTGCTCTGTTATCATCTGGCTAGAGTGAAAGATAACGTGTGTGATACTGTTGAGATATTTAGGGTCTGTAGGCATAGTATCCAAGGGGACTTCTGTAATTTATAAACATCAGTACTTCAATTGTTCAATCTTTTATCACCTTGTATCATCATTTATTTTTTTGGGATATGATGTTAGCCCTCCCTTTTAACTCAGTGCCCAGTCTATTGGCTTGTATTCCTCACCTTTTGTATTTTGAGAACCCCTCTTCAAGACTTCCCATCCAACCATCTCCCTCCCAACCAGTTGTCTTGTCACCCATCTCCCTCCCAACCGTCTGGTGCTTCCCAGCCACTTCCCTTGACACCATTGCTGCAAGCCCCAGAAGTTACTTGCCAGGCACCTGCTGACTCACTCTCTCAGTCCACACATTTGCCAGTTTCTGCCACCACTTTTCTTCCTTTAACCTTGTTGGATTTCAACCCTGATTCAGAAGATTCTCCATTTGTTTTTAAGTGCTTGTTAGATCATGGTGCATTACTTTATCCTCACCTTTTTACCTAGGATGAACCTGTCGGTTAATGCTGTCTTTTGTTGGCTTCTACCTTGGCTTCTGTTTAGGTGAGTAAGAAGGTGAAATTATGTGATTCTTTTAAGATGCATTGTGAGGTGATCTTAAAAGTGTTATTCCTTAAAGCAGGTTCTTGGAATGTGACTTTTTAGGTTTCCATTTTTATGAACTGCATAGAGGCTGCATGTTGAATACAGGTATAATGCCAGATCTTTGTCCTGCTCAAGACAATTTTTCAGTTACTTGACCCAATAGAGGGTAGAGTTCTTGCAACCAGTAAGGTTCTTTGGCCCAATGGTGAGGCAGAAGTGCATATAAAGTTGGTACGTCATTCAATTGAAACTTTTTCTTTAAAACAATGGACTTGCTCTTAGCACAACTGCTTATTTGTTGCTCCAGATGGAACAACAAATTAGTCCTGCCAGGTGACAGTTCTTGATGAGGCATAGGATTATGTACCTGGTCTAATTGAACTCTTTCTGATGCTTCAGGAGCAATGTCACATGGTTTTACCAACTCATTTTTAAAAAAACTGGAACAGTTCTGTTCAAATTTATCTTACAGATTAGCTCTAGCTCACCGGCCAGTAGCTGTGTTTGGCTATTGCCAAAGACGTCTGGAATCAGGTGAGTAGGGAATTTTTAGCACAATCTTTGAAGTCATCCATCAAGCGTCCTGCACCTGTGCCTGCTGCCGATGCTGCCCCAAAGTTCCATGCAGACTATCGACCCAAACCATCCTTGAGTTTTGCTTCCATTAAGCTTCTCAAGGTGATTGATGAGTTTCTCAGGAAAATGAAAGTTACAAAGTCAACCCTAACTGATGCTTTGAGTCCTCAAGGTCTAGTAGGAGCTCATCTTCAGAGTTTTTAGAGAGTTGGGCAAAGCTTTGGGGCAGAATTTTGGGTGGTGAAGGGTTCTCAGGGAAATATATTGTATCTTTTATTCCTCTTCCACCTCTGTTGGCATCTCTGATATCCTCCCCTGGGTACCTTCATCACACAAAGAAGTTCCAACTTTTGTAGGAGATCAGGCAGTTAGAGAATATGGAGGAGATCAAGCCAGTTTTGAAAACTCTCCAAAGGTTTTACAATCACCTTTTTCTTGTTCTCTCAAGGCCTTAAGGGGCTGGGAGACCAGTGTTTGATGTTTCCAGTCATAGGAAGTTTGTTTGTCTGACTCCTTTTTCAATTGAGTCAGCCAGTTTGGTCCTTGTGGCTATCCGGACAGGGAACGGATGATTTCTATTAATATGCTGTTGTTTACTTTCGAAGGAAAAGTCTTCAAATTCAGGGTCTGCAATTTGGTCTGAGCATGGTACCACAAATATTCACATGTGTTTTTGTCACCAGTATTGGGTGGAATCATCTGCTAGGAATCTGAGTTCTCCCCTACATGGACAACTGGTTAGTTCTTACTAACTCTTTTGAGGTGATCTTGAGGACAAAGGATTGTCTTCTGCATCTGGCCTTGGTGCATGGTATTGTGACCAATGTCAATAAGTTTGTGCTTCTCCTGACCCAGTCAATTGTTTTGGGCTTTTCTGACTGTGAGATGGATCAACAATTTTCTGTCACTGCTAGGAGAGTTTCAGCTCTTAGAAACATCTCCTGCCAAGAAGTGGCTGTCTTTTGGGTCATGTAGCCTTAGAGAAGTTTGTCAACATGGCCTGTCTAAGAATGAAACCAATTCAGTTTTACTTTAAGAACTCATAGAACAGGTCTCGTTTTCCGCACTGACTCCAGTGGTACAGTAGACCCCCGGTGTTCGCGAAGGTTAGGGACCACAACTGCCTGTGAATAGCTAAAATTCACAAATATCTGAGACTTCACCCTGTAAAAATGGTTATAACTGCCTATTTTAATAGTTCAAACACCAAATATACCTTAAACTGTCATCCTAAAACACTTTAATATTTCAAAGTCATCTTACAACATTACCCTTAAATACTCTTACAAGTGATACTCTTACCAAGGCAAAAACTAATCTAGTTACCCCTATATTCACGCATGCACATTTTCTTTCATACAATATTCAAGCCTTGCTGTTTTCTTTTAACATTATACAGCAGATAGGGGTAATTTTATATACTCGGGCACAGGAACAGTTAAGTAATGAGTGTTGATTGAAGACGATGATGAATTAGCTGTGCAGTCCGATGAATGACAATGAAGATATGACTGCAGGGAACAAAGCACAGTAGTTACATCTCCTCTGGGGGTGCCTCTTCCCCTTCAGGTGTTTCATCCACCAATTGCACTTCTTCAGGGGCTTCAGTAGGCTTTTGGGGGTCCTTCTTCATGGGCTCGAGAAACATGGTGATAAGCAGCTGCCGCTTCATCCTGACAAGGAGGTTATTATAGGCCCCCAAAATCTCATCAAGGACATTTGAAAACTTTATAGAGCATTCCATATACGGATCCCAAGGCCCAGTCATCTCCTGCAGCTCCTGGCTGCCCTCATAATTACAGACATTCCAAAGACAGGCCCTCATCGTCCTCCTTGTCCCTGTTCCCTGAATCTGCTGCATCTTCTTCCTCGGTAGCAGACTCGTCAACTCTTCCAAATCCTGGTCCGTCAGGGGTCAGAGTGGGCATCAATGAGGGTGCTGACTTCATCCTTGGTGATGTCATCGAAGCCTTCTTCACTAAGCATTCTCGCCAATTGGGCTGCCTTATCAATGGCCAAAGTTGAATTTCTTCAGGAGAGAAACCCTTGTAATCGTGAACACACACCGACCACAACTTCTTCCAGCACCCATCAAGGGTCTCCTTCTTCATATCCGTCAACAATCGGCTGATGATGGTCAGGCATGTGACAGTTGTGAATTTATGACAATACTCCTTCAAGCGTAAATTCACTGTCAGTGTCCATTGCCTTCACAAGGTGCTCGAGGGAGTTCAGGTGTAGAGTCCCTTGAAGGCGTGGATCACGCCCTGGTCCACAGGCTGGAGGAGAGAGGTGATGTTAGCAGGAGGAACTCGAAAGGACTCCTTGTAACAAATATCCAGATAGTGGCCACTAGCATTATCCATAGCAACACCTTGAACTCCATGCACAAGTAGTTGAGGTTAATCCCTAACTTGAGGGGTGAAGCTCTGAGTGAACCAGTTAGACATAAGGACTTTGGTGATCCAGGCCTTGGCGATGTGCATCCAAAACACAGGCAACAAGTTCTTGTTCTTATGCTTGAGGGCCCTGGGTTTGCAGCCTTTTAAATGGGGCCTGGTTTCAGCATGAAGCCAGCAGCATTGCTACACATGATAAGGGTAACCCTATCCTTTTGGGCCTTACATATGGCGTCTCTAGCTTCTTCCTTCATGAGGTATGTCCAGGAAGGCATTTTTTTTTTCCAGAACAAGCCAGTCTTGTCCATATTGTACACCTGTTCTGGACAGTAGCCCTTGTCCCTGATGATATTCTTGAGGGTCTCGGGTTATTGCTACAGCCCACTTTCGTGTCTGCTGATACCATTTCCCCATGCACCCTTGCTGGCCTGAAAACTTTCAGGAGCTGACGACAATCCTGCTTCTTCCTCTTCATCTTCAGCGGGGTCATTGAAACCTAAGAAGTCTGCTTCCTGTACTTCACCGCCTTCCTTAACAGTTGAAAACTGCTGGTAGAGTTTTTGTGCCTTCTCATGGATGATGTTGCCATTGAGGGGATGTTCTTCTTAGAATGCAGTCTGTTATCTGACACCAAATAAATGACTCCATCCTCACAATGCTCTTATCATGCACAGTGGAAACCGTCTTGGCACTACTGCAGAAGCTAGCATCCACAGTCTTCCTTATCTCCACCTCTTTCTTCTTGATGTACTGGATGGTACGGTGGACCCCCACTTTTTCATGCCTCACTTTGCTCGCAGAATTTTGTGGAGCATATCTTTACACTAGTACGCCGGAACTTTCACCAATTTATTAATTTTTTTTCTTAGAGCTCTTATGTTGTCTTCAGTTCTGCAACATGCTAACTTGAGTATCACTCATGACTTAGTTTTCAAAGAGCCCCTCCGATCTTTTGAGCTGGGAGCCCCAGAATATTCCTATCAGTTTTTAGGATGGAAATTGGATAAAGTTTCTCATAATAATTTAATTTTGAAGACAATTTTTCTTTTAGTTCTTGCTAGGGTGAAGCATATTAGTCATCTTCAAGGCCTGTCTTGTAATGTTGGCTTTGTTCAAGAGGGTGCTTCTCTTTTCTTGTATTCTTTAGGACTAAAAGCAGGTTTTGACATAGGAAGAATCTGATTTTGGTAGTTGCTGTTGAGTCCTCAAGGGGTTAGCCCCCATGGTGTGCCAGCACCCCATGATGACTAGACTAGTATCAAAGAGATATTTTTTTTTTAGCCTGGTCTTATAGCCAGATATTGTGTTGTAATGAAAACACTATGACACGTGATAGGGTGTAATGGACTCAAAGATAAGAGGGATTTCCCATTATCTTCAGCGAAGCTGAACCCAATTTTTCCAAAGTCCAAAACTGTACTGCAGTGACGCTAGCATGCGTGCTGCCATCTTGTTTACGACCAGGGCAGGCAAAAGACCAGCCCCATTACTCTCTGCTGGTCAATGTAGGATGATCCCTTGCCCAAATCCCATGCCTTTTAGTCAGGGAAGTGGGAGGGTTTTGAGGACTCAACAATGACTACCAAAAATAGGTTTTGCCTATGTCAATAGCATGGTGCTTGTTTCGTCCTCAAGGAGCTTTACAAAAGAAATTGACAGGTGACAAAAGGTTTAAGCTCCCACAATTTTAATCCCAAAAACCCAAAGAAAAAACAAAAAACATTTCAGGTCCGAGTCAAGCCACAAGTTTCAAGCCCCATTCCTTATTCTAAAAAACCTTTTGGGGTTTTGGTAACAAGGAACGAGAAACTAAACGAACTTGCATTTTTAGGGTGAAGTTCTGTAGTGACTTACCTAAGTATGCTAGGTGTGGTCACAGTCTTGTCGCAATGTGTAGCCCAAAAGGCATGATTTTTGAACCTGTATGTATCTTTCCTTACCGGAACCCTAGGAAGGCGATAGGGGCGTGCCAGTATGTGTCTTTCAGATCTGTAGAAACGGTCCAAATCCCTTTTGGAATGACTGAATGTACTTGGGCAATGGTAGTCATCCGAAACTTTTGGCAAACAATGTACTTGTTTAGTGTTGATAGGCTGAGGATCACTCTTCGTTCGGAGGAATCCTTTTTGGGAACACTGAGGAGACGTGCTTGGTGGCTAATATACACGTTTCTCTGTGGCACCTTTTAACAGGGCCTTCTGCATGTAATCTTCCAGAGAGTTTTGGTTTCTTGAAAGAAATAAGCAGGTGGGACGAGACCATTTCCACCCCAGCCCATTGAGAACAATGCTGTGTCCTCAAGAAGACTTCCATTCCCTGTGGTGTCTTTTGAAGCTGACCCAACCAAACAATTCCTCTTGGTATCCCCCTCTTCCAGCCCGAGAAGAACCCTAAAAGAGTTCAGAGGTCTGGTTAAACAAATCATTTATAACTAACTAACCCCTCTTCCTCTACCTTTTCCCTTGATAGGCATTCTGGGCGTTGCTTTTCCTTTTCCTGTGTAAGATGTTTTTGGACCTTGCGAAAAGGATGTCCTTGCTGATGTGGCTGTTGCTGTCCTTTTGAAAGGGGTTGTCCCTTCTGACCACCTAGCTGTTTATGAGAAAAAGTTTTGGAGTTGACTGCAGGCTTACATGATTTTTTATCAGGCCTTTTTGAATTGGGTAAAGGGAAATTTGGGTTTTGTTTCTGAATTCTCCTTTTCCCAGAAGAGCGTACACTACAATTTTGTTGGCGTGCTAGCTCATTGACTCAAGTCACAACAGAATCCTCAAACAGGTCCTTTCAGAAGGGGTTAGACTGTAATAAAGCAGTCACATTGGGAAGTTACTTGTTGGAGCCTTCCAATGTTTCCATTCATGCTTTTAAGCGCCAGTCTAAAAAGTCATAGAGAGCTTCCCATGGGGTTCTCATAAGACTTTTAGTCACAACAGCAAAAAGTGTCCTGGAATCTTCTGGAAGCCTTTTGGTGGCAACTTGTAGCAAGGTGGAAGAGGTTAAGATACTAAGGAGAAAAGTCCTAGCACGGAATTCTGATGAAGCTGTCTCATCTGAGATTCTTCTCATAGGGGTCCCAAATTGCATGATTCCCATTCGGAATCATGCAATATGTCCATTATATATTGCCATTCTGTGGCAAGGGCATCTTTGATATTACTCATAATTTCATTACGGAACTGATCAGGTGCTGCAAACTGTGTAACCCATTTTGTGGAGCTTGTGTAATCAGACTGAGCATCCACAGCTGAACTGTGACTACCTGTTACCCAGGGGGCCAGAGGTCCTGGGTGAGTTAATATACCTCCGAAATGTAGTCATTTTCAATTGGGGCTATGAATCCTTGTATCCCTTTTTGGGAAGGATCCTGATCAACTTCTGAAAACTGCATGGGGGATTGAATTCCTTCTGAAAGTTTCTCCTATGGTTAGCTGAAGGTTGTGTCCTGATCCTTCTGGGTTCAGTAAGGTCATTTCCGAGCAATATCAACTTCATTTGTAAGAAAATCACTTCCAAGAGGAACTTCCTCTATTTCCTCCGTAGGGTTAACTGGCGAGGTATTGGAGACTGATGTTATTGGGTTTTGGGCCCAAATATAGATCTTCTGAGAAGGGTTTAAATATTTGCTGCGGAGTTCTTCCCGAAGGATATAGTCTCCCCCTTCCTCCCTTGCTGAACCCTAGGATCCATCGTGACAGCTTAAAATGAGCGGTTTCATTCTTAAAACTGCTGCTAAGAGCACACAGCAAGTTTCGCACATATCATGGCAGGTGGTATGGGCTGTACCCACTGGCAAAAAGCTTAACCGAAAGCAATTTGCTACAGAACACTTGAGCTGTTATTAGAAACTAATTAGTATAAGTTGTTTTGTAAAACCCTGCTGCTGCCAATGAGAAAGAGCCCTTTGTCTTGAGTCCTACTGTATATTCTGTCAGTGTCAATGTGCTGGTCAAGACCAACTAGAAGAGAATTCGTTGAAATTGGTTGGTCTATTTTAAGGAGCCCCTCTGAGGTCCTTGAGAGTAACTCCCCTGAGGACTCACAGCATTTACCAAAAATAGGTTTTCTATGTCAAAAACCTGTTTTTATATGGAAATTACATAGATTTATATGCAGTGCAATACTGTAATCTTTTATTTTATTCTGCCTTCCTTTGATCTTCAACCCCTAACAGGTTCCCTCCTAAGCACTTTTTTCACTCCCTCCCACTCATCCTTAGCACATGCCCATAACGTCTCAGACTCAGTTCTTGTATCATATCAGTAATCGTAACCACCATGGCACTATTGAGGCTTTCATTTTCCTGCCCTTCAGGCAGCAAGATCCACAAATTCTACCTAAGTATCCTCATATGTATTAGCTCTAGCTTCTGTTCTTCCTTCTTTTGTAATGCCCTTGTTTTTTAACCATACTTCATCTCTAAGTTAATTTTTGTTTTTTGAGTTTTTGACATTATTTTGTCACACATGCCACCCTTACCACTGCCCTCCATTTCCTCCAAGAAGCTGCCTCCAGCTTCACACCCTCCCTCCTGTCTTGAAGTACCCGTGTTGGACGGGCGTGATAAACGCACTTTTTAATAAAAATGGCCTAAAGAATCCCCTGCGTCCCTATGTACATAATGTAGGCTCAATATTTAAGAATTTTGGCCGAAATTATACATGAAACGTCATGTAGATGTTGTAGCCTAGCCTAGTATTCAGTGTTATCCTAATAATCTATTAAAAACCAAAGTTTATTATAATTATTTATCATTATCATACTTACCATCACCGCAATTACTACTGCTAGTATTATAATCAATATCTACGTTGTTATTATCAATATTTTCATTAAAATGTGTTAATATCATTATCGTCGTCTATAGCGCATCGCCGCATTCCACATTTACAGACTTACAGTGCGTGTGCTGCCACCTGTTGGTGATTATCTCGAGAGCTTTACGGATAACAAGGCTTCGTTCAGTGATGAAATGTAGTAAATTCCAGAGCTTGATTGCATACTTTTATAATATATAATGGATACATATAACATATATTACCGTAGGTAACATCTTTATTAATGTTTTTGTTGATTCTTCGGTAAGAAACAATGTTTACAAATGAATGTGCTGCAATCCTATTGAAAATGCGCCTCACGAGGTAGCTTTCAGCAGCAGACGAAACATTCGATCGTAGTAAATGGTTGATTGTATAATACATATTTTGATAAATATAAATATGGTAAATAACTTCTTTATTAATGTTTTTGTTGATTCTGTTGGTAAGAAACAATATGCATATGATAACCTAATACTACAGTTTTTACTTACCAAATTCATATGAGCATAGGCTAGAAACCTTATTTTTTTCCTCAATGTCCTGCTGAAATTGGGGTGCGTCCTATGCAGACATGCGTCTTATAAGCCATCAAATACGGTATTTGAAATAACCTATTCCCTCCTGCTTGCTACACACTATATCTCACTTGTACCCACATATTCCATCATTTTCACCTTACCCAAAATATACACTCAGTTACTTTATCAGTAATTATTTTTACAAGAAGTAATATTATATAGAAGGTTATTCTCAAATATGAAAGTTACTCAGATTTAACTGTAATGCAATTTTCTGAGCTCGTCCCTGTGTCAGCCGGTGAAATATCCATCCAGTTATATTCCTAGGTAAATTCTTTGCTAAATATACCAGAGAAAAAGCTATCAGGAATGCTGGTTACTACCCCAGATCGATCATCTATAATAAAACAGACGCCGGTATAGGTAAGGGTGAGTGACTGCTGTCACTGCACAGGACCGCACTCTGAAGACATCCCAATGACAAAACCCGGAATGCGGGGCCGATCAGCGCCCATACTCACCGCCGCCAACCGGCCAGCCAGCGCCATCTGAACTCATTCCATACTAGCACGTGATTATTTCACAAAGCTTTTTGTGCTACCCCTTTTTTTTTTTTTGCAAATTTTGCATTGAAATCATCATGGCATCAAGCGATTTCACCGTATCTAAGTTAAGTACCATCTTCTTGGGTTTTTATTACTTGTGAGGCTCTTATAGGCCCGTAAATTAATATTTACAGGGTCATATATCGGACGCTCCCAGCGTTACCCGCCTCAACCATAATGACCTTGAAGTACACTCTTGCAGCTGGTTTCTGCAAGGGTTTCTTTCATTAAACTTACATTTTCATTCAGGTTTATGATTCCCTTCAAGAAGTTCCCTTTGAGACGTTTTCTATGCGAGCGGGTCCTGGTACCTTTGATTACGTTGTTCCTTCACGGAGGCCTCCTCCTCTTATTTTGGTTCTTATAGTTAATTCATAAGCGTATACCAGGCTCTCGTTCGAGTAGATTCCTCTCCAGGGTGGTGCTATCTTTTGTCAGCTTCTGACCTGGTGTATTGGATGTCATGAATAATTTAGCTTTATTATGATCCAAGCTCGTCAGGTGCAGTCTAATGGCTCCCCTGCTTCCTGTTCCTTGCTCAGTTCAGGCTATACGCTTAGCACAAGTTCTTTTAATTTTATATTTATTCATATTATGGGTGCTTATATGTATACTGGTTAATTTTTGTGATATTTATTAGAAATGGGGATCTAACCCTCTCGTTCCAATCGTGGGTTAGGCCATTCAGGTTAGGTTTACGTTTGTTTTAGCTCCATCTCCCGACTATGTCGCTTGAGCGGGGAGGGAGTGGGTGGCTGGTGAGGGAGTTCCTGTTTGTTGTTCCATCCCCTTACCGCTTGTTTGGGTTTGCTGGAGTATCTGAAACCCCTGTCCCCTCCTCCTCTGATGACAGAGAGAGAAGACAAACAATATGGGGTATCTTCTTCATGCATTGCCCTTCTACCCTATGGGTCGGTTTGGTTGGACTACGTTGCAGGAATTTCTCTCCCCTTTCAACCTCTCCTTCTTCCTTCTCCCTCCGATTGTCTGGCTGCGCCCCTTCATGAGGAGGGTGAGGGTTTGGTGATAACTTTTAGATTAATGCTGTTACCCTATCCTTCCCTAGTACTTAAGTGGTGTCATGAGTCTCCCTCGAATAGGTAGTCGATACGCTTGTTTTAGCCCCCGCAGGGAGTTACAGTCAGTGTGTGGGGGTATCCCCCATCCTGTTAAAAACAAAACTTGGTCCCACTTTCCAAGTACTGTACAAAACCTTCTCTACCCCCTCTCTTGCCAGTGGTATGTCATCTCCTTCCGTGGAACGCCGGTTTTCTCGATTGTCACACGGAGGGGGGACTGGTCGGGTTGCCCGTTGGAGAGTCACCACCCTCCTGGGCCCTCACTAGTGTCATCCGCTAGGCTAGTGTTTCGTTCGCTTCTCCGGGGACGAGCTGAACTCGATCACTTTCAGGGTTCAAATACTTGCTCGCTAATTCCGCTCCGCGTCCCCGCCCTCCGCCTCTGGTCTGGTCTTCCGAGGGTTGGCTTTAGTCACATCTAGCTCTCTAGCTGCGTAATGACTCATGGTAATGATTTACCCTGCCTTCCCGCTGTAACCAAGTGTCAGAGGCACCCGGGATCCCCGGGAGGGGTCTACGAACACGCGATCTACAGTGTTTTGTTATCCTATATCGTTAACCAGTTACTTAGTGCCATAATAATTTATGCATATATCATGTTTTGCTCTGTTTTTACTCCACCGAATGCTTCGGTGGACCGGTATAAACTATGGCCTGCCGGGCTCGGCAATATTTATTCTTAAGTAAAATTACTAATAGAAGGCATCCTGGAATTAGGTCCTACTCGCGTACTATCTCCGGCGCTCCTTGATCTAGTGTAGTTATGTTTGTTTCTAATTTACCGCCGGGAATGCTCCAGCAGGTCCGGGGCAAAGGGATTTTGACGAAGGAAAATCTATTTCCTGGAGAGGGGCCTGTGTCACCGGTGAAAAGTCCATTCAGCACTTATTTCTGGTAATTCCCGTTGCTAGGTACCAGAGAAAGCTAAATGGAATGCTGAGCATTTTCACCCCCAGAGCGACTCCATTAGATGGAGTCGTGTATGGAAAAGGGTGAATCCTATTAACACGGAACCCTGTCCTACAGAGATTCCCAAGTCAAGAGTCCCCACCCGGAGTTTTCGTTACAAACCCATGCACCACTCACGGATTGTACATAAGCATCGCTAGCCGCATTCCATGAAAGCACCACCTCATAGAATGATGTTTTACTATGGAGGGAGACAACATAAAATAGGGTCACCGGGTGACACGGGCCCCTCCAGAAATAGATTTTTCTTTCACAAAATCCACACTGGATCGGGGTCCGTGTCAGCAGTGAAAAATTAACAGAGAATAAATATCATTCTTATGCTGTAAGAGATAATAAAATGTTAGGGGAACAGAAGACCATGAAGTCCACCTAACATGTTTAATAGCACATGTAACAAGTAATGTACAATGGAACTGGTGGGAGCTTAAAATTAATATGACAATGTATAAAATATACTTAAACAAAACAATTGTACAAAATTGTAAACATTATAAAATAAATGTGTCACTTGGACAAATATACAGATAACACGGTCGGGGACAAGATCAAGGTATGCCTGACTGGGATGAATGTAAGGATAACTGAGGCAGTGGAGGAAGAACTGACTAGAATCAGAAAGGGTTCTAGAGGGGAGGACAACGTTCCCTGCCGCGATTGTTGAGAATTTAAGGGCTAAAGATTTCAAAATAGTGACGTTTGAAACTATGGAGACTTTCAAACCAGTGTAATTTCTGGTAAGATCTGAAATTCATGTAATGAAGTAGTTAATGGATGAAAACAGCTCTAATATCATGAACTCTGGGACTGAGTCAGGATTAGCTTGTTTGATGAAGTACAATCTGTTGTCTAATAGCAGGCTAGAAATTACCCCCCCTTCTCTGATAAAGAGAGGCCCAGATGAGAATGTGAGAGGACCTGTCTAAATAAGCCTTCAATGTACATGAACTGGACATAGGGATAGGTCTTGAGGGAGGAGAATTCTTCCAAGGACCACCTATTTTGGATCTTCATTTTTCTCGCTAGGAACTTAGGGTGAGGAATCAGCAAAACCTCATTATAGTGCAGCAGATTGCTGTAAAAATCGTTCAGATAGTGAAACAAGCATGAAATTTGGCACAAACATTCCTGAAGACTCGGCTCTTAGAAAAGGGCGCTGGCCACCTGAAAATCAAGATGGCGGCTATTTTTCAAAATGGCCGCCATCTATGTTGAGATTCACTGGTTTGGGAGCATCTATTGGATGGAATATGCCAGTTTTTTTTTTAAACCTCGACTTTTTAGGTTATAAAATGTTCCATACCACACATTTTATTGAAAACCCTTACTAAATGAATTGGTAAACTAAGATGGCGACAAAATGGTTGCCATAAAAGTTTTTTCTATCCACAGCGCTAGCAGACATAGAAGATCAACTGTTTTTATTTAATGGTATATTCATGTGATCAGACAGTTTAACTAATATGCTATTTTCAACTGAAATATAATGGTATGGTCACATACAACATTGTGTCTAAGACTGTAACCATAAAAAGAAAAGAAGAGAAATACGGACTAAACGCAATCCAATCTTATGTATAGGTCTCTCAACCTACACCTTTGAAAAATTAGAGGATAAGAAGGTAGGCATAGCATGACACGTTGGATGCCTGTTGATTATCTACTGGAAGAGAGGCAATGTTTATCTAGACTTCACATTTGCAAGTGCACAGAGCTGTGCAGGGAAGACCAGCTTGTAGCACTTGCACCTTTCCCACAGCCTGCTTTGCATCCACATTTGGTAAGCTGTTGGCAATCCAGGCTAAGGCGAGTTGGTTGTCCAGAGGACTTGCCATGCTTCACCAGACTTTTGCTATCCCCACTCAGCAGGGTTCTCTGGCTGTGGCTGACACTGGGTGGTTTGCCCCACACACAACCAGCCTGGTCGCAGCACGCTTGGTGTTGGAGGAGAGCTCCTGGTTGGTGGAATGGCCTCATATGCCCTTTGTTTTCTGGCAAACATATCAAGTCTAGCCTCATCCACAGTGCCAGCAGTGGATCTCATACATAAGTATGACAAACCTCTCCAGGACCTTCAGGTCACTCTCTTCCACTCTGAGAGGGTAGTGACTCAGTTTGGAGAACACAGTGGAGGCCTCTGGAAAGATGTTCCATGTCTGCCAGTGTCTTCTTGCCCCTTGCTCCGGAAGGCTGACACTGTATCACAGCTGTGAACGCATGGAAGAAGAGCATGCTATTCACCTTCTCCTGGCCCAGAGTTGCACAGGTCATGCACAGCAAATCCAGCGCAGGCTCTGCCTGGCCAAATGCCACCCATAGCTTCTCTAGCCCTAGATTGTGGAGAGTGGAGAAAGCACTGACTGCAACGACAAGAACATCTGTGTCATTTGCTTTAACCGTGATGGTCTTGGCTCCATGTTCTGTGGCAGCATTTGGCATGGAGAAAGATCGGGTGTCAGCTTCTCATGAGAGCACTTTTCCAGTCCCTGAAGACTAGCCTCATGAGTGCTGAGGACAGCAGACCTTTAAAGTGGGCAATGACAACATTTGTGGCAGACATCTGGGCAACTTCTTGTCTGCCAGGAACTGGAACAACTCTGTCTTGTTGGCATCGTGGTTGAAAATTGCGCCAGTTGATGGAATTGTGTTCTTGTTGTCACCTTAGCGCCTTCCTCCTGACCACGTTGGAGCCTGGTCTCAGCTTTGAGGCTGATGTATTGTATACCATCAAATACAAGATGTGATGATGTGTACTTGCTGCTATAGGATTGTATCACAGGCAAGAGAAGTCAGGAGTGCATAGCCCCTCAAAGGTCTTTTCCTTTCTTTTGTGGCAAGGCATGGACCAAAGCTGATCCATCACAATGAGGACATCAGTCTTTGGTTCTTTTGTCTTCTAGTAACATGACTCTCCAGGACCGAGGTCAACTGAGACTTCTGACATGTGTACAGCCTACCACCCTCACTAGGGAAGCTGGGAATGTTTGATTCGTGCTGAAGAATTCCTGCAGATCACATTCACGGCTCTGACAGGATATAAATAGCTTTTGAGAAAAGCTGGCAATCCTCCTTCAGAAGTTTCTGCTTTGACTGTTTACAGGAGCAGCTTCTGCCTGAAGAAGTCAGTTCTGTTCTTCTTTATCGCTCATAGAAGGAGACTGCATTGTTTGCCAAAGAGTCTGAAAACTCTGAAATTTAGTCGGCCTCTGTCAAGGTGTGTGTCTGAGAAGTTCTGCTGAGCTGGGGTGGGCAATGTCTTTGTTGTCAATGGAATACAGATCCTGGCTCTCTTCCTGAAAAGGACTTCCCAAGTGTTGCAAAGCCAATGACAGCTTGCTGACTCTCCAAGAATGTCTTCTGCATGAGGTGTTTGTTCATGGTGTGTTGTCTGCTCATTAGACTCTCTTACTTTGAACCTCTGTTTCGTATGCAGACAATTGCCGGATGATCTCTGGCCAGCCACCATCCATCTTCTGGAGTGCTGACGGATCTTCAGTCAACCCAATGGCTCCGCCCATCAGCCTTTATAAAGGCATTGGTCTGCTCATGAGCTTGGTCAAGAGCCATTGCTGAGAACTGGCGACTGGTCTTGTGCACACAAAAGTTGCCAGCCTTGAACTCCTTGTGCAACTCTGGGTGTGAACTCTCTAGGTAAGCATGTCCCTGAGGTGAATAGAGGCAGCCAACGAGCATAGTTTGTATTATTGTTGGAAAAGAAGTAGGGTATCAGCTCATGCAATGCCTGGCAGTAGAGGACAAATGTGGCCTCACGGAAGGACCTGATCAGTAGGAATATCACAAAGTTCCATAGACAACACCATGTGCCAGAAGTGGAACTGTGGACTCTGCTGTCTTCGAAGGTCACACTACTCCTCAAACTCTAATGCCTGCTCATTGTTGTTTGCTTTCTCAGCACAGTAGTCAGTGTATGCTGTCCTCAGGAGTTTGTACAAACTAGAGGCTGTAACCTGGTGCATCTGCCGTGTCCTGTTACACTTGCAGCTGACAGGAAGGATTCTGCAGTTCCAGATGAAGCAACTCCTGCCTCCACCAGGCTCCCTGTCCAACCACTGCCATGAAGAAAAGTACCAAGAGATGTCATTGCTGCCATCTCAATGTACAGACCACCAAACATTACCAGATACTTGTCTTAGCCATACTGATCAGGCCACTGCCACTGCACCTGCTTTGCTACGCATAGATTGGCTGATCAGCTGTGATTATGGGTATCTGGCCAGGGTTCCAGAAAATCAGTGACATCCTGCACTTTCTGCATCACGTGTTTGATCGTAGCAACAGAATGAGCCTGATCACGCAGGAGGAAGCAATGAAGTTATGGTTACTTCAAATTCTGAGCTTCATCTTCAAGGCGTGATGAGCTGACCACGTCAGATTCACTGCATCATCTGATTTCCTGGGTGACTATGACCTTGTCTAGCACTGATACTCCAGTGCAAGCTGTGGCCCCAAGATATCTGTGGGTGGCTTTGGTATTGCAGTGTTTGGTGGTACAGGGGTTCTTTGTTTGAAAGGAAGCTGGTGAGATGTACAGCCCCCATACCCTTGGCTCCTTTCTCCTTTGGCACATCCTGTCTATTCAGGTGCGGCTATCTAACTATAGCTGGTCTGGGGCTGTTAGAAAGCATTTGGGACACTAAACTAAACTATACTACAACTACTAGTCTAAGACTACAGGATTAGTAAAGCTGGATTAGCTGGCACTGGAACCCATGCTGAGTTTACACAGCAGTGATGTCACCAATTAGTGTGCCTGGTCTGTGTGTAGACATACACTCTTTACATTTATTAATTTTCCTCAAAATTGATGAGTTATTCGAAAGAGATGGCCTCATTAGGATCTAAAACCACAGAAACCAAGATCCATGCTTAAAACGATAATTGTTGAGCAGGCATTATTTCATTATAATTATTAAGTTTCTACCTTTTCTTAGCAGCCATATAGCCCCATATTTAAAGGTAAACTGTACTGGGAAGCTACAGAAACATAATATTCAAGAAATAGTATGGAAGAACTTTACCATATTGCTAGAAAACAAATACATGCCATTCTAGTGAAAAAAAAAAATTAGCCAAAATCTAATATGCATCTTGAATTTGGCCATATATTAAATTTTTGCGTGGCAGCCCTTTCTGATAGAGGAACTTGAAGAGCACTTGTGCAAAATTTCATGCTTGTTTCACTATCTGAACGATTCTTATGAAATATGCAATTATCTGCTGCACTATTATGGAAGGGAAGTCAACATGGTTGGTTTCCTAGAGTGCAGACAGCTCTCTGAAATTCTAACACTGCTAAGGCTGACTAAAACAACGTTTTTCTCAACAAGGAAAGGTAGGAACAAGACTGATTGTCGATATCTGAAGCTAATTTCAACACGTCATTCAAAAAACCAGGGAACCGTATGTGATCGGTTACTGGTCTCAGTCGATGCACAGGCCTTAGGATGGAAGAAAAGTAGGATCTGTAGAGGTCAATTTTGAAACTGCACAAAAATACTTTCCATAAAGCCGACTTGACTGTAGTAACAGTACCAGGCTAATCCTTTCTCAAACAGTGACCTAAAGGAGATTGCCAAATTTGTGGTCATTACTGTGGCTTTAGGATTCCTTCAAAAAGAGTGCTAGCTTCTTAACTGCTGAGTCGCATCTGCCAGAGTAGAGACCCGCTTATCTGATTCCAAGAACACAGTATTAACAAGATCCAACATTAGCATCCCTCTGAGCCATAAATTTCATAAAGTCCATAAAGCCAGGGCATTTTGAATTCTTGAGGAGAGCTGACACAGTCTGTGTTTGTACTACCTGTGCCAGTTTGGACTGGGGATTTGGACGTGGCAAAGTTTCAGTTCAGCAGAGTGGGAACCAGTTGCTCTTTGGCCAGGGGGGCCACTGGAGCTACTTTGACCCTTGGAATGTCCTGAGTTTGTGAAGGACCTTTAACAACAAGTTTACGGAGGGAACAGATAAATCTTCTTCCACCTGTCCCAATCCAATGACATTGCGTCCGTGGAAGAGCTGAGGGTCCAGGTTGGGAGCCACATAATGAGGCAGTATGTTGTTGAACTTGGTTGCAAACAGATCTCACCCCAGGCGGAACAGTCGCCAGATCCAACTGAAAGAGTCCCTGTCTAGGGCCACTCCGACTCTAGGGGAGTTGTCCTTGATAGAGAATCATACGACATTCCGGACCCTTGCAAGATGAGTGGCAGACAGGTGCCACTTGTTCTTTGCACGCCAGGGAGAAAAGTGCAATCATTACCTGGTTGATCCTGCTGGATTTTGAACCCTGTTTATGCAGTGGACTACTGTGGCGCTGTCCAGAACCAGCCTTATATGATCTTCTTGGGAGGAAGGAGCTTCTTCAAGGTAAGGAGAGACTGCCATGGCCTCCAGAACATTTATATGGAACTGGCGGAACATGGTGGACCAAGTTCCTTGCACTTCTTGGTGTTGAGAATAACCTCCCCACCCGCTTAGGGAGGCGTCTGTGTGGATAACCAACGCTGGAGGAGGAAACTGGAGGAACTGACTTGGACAGGCTCTTG
The DNA here is from genome assembly GCF_040412425.1 of Macrobrachium rosenbergii. Lineage (NCBI taxonomy): Eukaryota > Metazoa > Arthropoda > Malacostraca > Decapoda > Palaemonidae > Macrobrachium > Macrobrachium rosenbergii. The sequence goes on along the minus strand of NC_089792.1, from coordinate 41,140,457 downwards.
ACTGTTGACCAAGGCTGGAGTCTCTTCTTCAAGATGGGAGGAATCAGAGACACTTGTCTCTGAGGCTGATATTGCTCGACTCCGCCATACTCTGTTTATATACTTTCAGTTTGTCTTCAGTAACAGATCTGTCACTGAAACTGAACTGAAGGGAGCCCAAGACTCCTTTCTTGGGCCTCGTCGAGAGGCTCGTTTGGTCTTGAGAAACTGCCTGGTTGCTCTGGCTATCTCTTTCCTCTTGGTTGGTGGAAGAGAGAGCCTGTGAGAATTCAGGTCCCACTGGATTCCTAGCCACTGAAAATCGACTGCTCTGAACCAGGGGACTTCTCCCTGTTTACACTGGGAAGCCGAGATTCCAGAAAGCTGACCACAACGGTTGTAACCCTCCGGCATTCGCTGGCTGGATGCCAGATGATCCAGATCGATCAGATACGCGGCCAGCGCAATCCCCGCCAGAACCGGAGTTGTTGCACGGCGTGTTCTGTCAACTTGGTGAAAATCGCCGGGAACTACGTTGGGGCCTAAAGGCATCACCTTGAAGGTATGCCTGCCTTCCGAGCCTAAACTTGAAAGAGGGAGAAACTTTCTTGGCAACCGGGACGCATAATAGGCGTCGGAAAGATCTAAAGAGGTGGTTCTACGCCTCACCGCAGCAGGGTCCAACCGAGACTGTAAGCATCCGAAACTTGTCGCAACGAATGTAGGAGTTCAGACGGCAAGTCCAAATTACTCTCAACTTGTCGGAACTCCTTTCTGGGAATACCGAAGAGCTGCCTTTGGGAACTTCAGATCCCTCACTTTTCTTATGGCCTGTTTCTGTAATAGATCCTTTCACGAAGTCCTCGAATCCTTGGTCGGGTGTCTGGTAAAACCTGACTGGTGGAGGGGACCGCCGATCCAACTCACCCCAGGCCCTTGGAAACTATACTCTGAGCCCAGGGACAGAAGGTCCACCGGCCCTAAAATGTACAGCCTCCCGCCCACTGGAGGTATGTCATTGGTCCGGTGTTTGTTTCCTTCCTCTGAGCCTCGACTTCCTCTGTTCCTGGGAGAGGAGCGGGGCTCCCCACCTCTAAAATAGCCTCGGCTTGTTGCCTCTGTTGACTGCCCAGAGCAAAGTTCCCCCTGCTTTCATATGAAGCATTGAAAGCCGGGAGGAGATGTAGGAGGGGGCAGCAAGAGACTGATGTGCCGCTGAACAGAACATACTGAGGCGGGGCTGGGAGGAAAAAGAGGGTTGATGGTTTTGCCCATGCAAAGGAACTTGGACAGCATGGACAAATGACTGAGCCAGGAGGCGTTTGAATTTCTTAAATTTCTTGCCGGACTTTGGGGAAGGCCCGCAAGATCTGACTGCTTCGTTTGAGGGCAGACCCCAACGAGAACGGAGACTCTGATTGACCCTAGCCGCTCAGATAAGACTTCGTCGCAACTTCTTCTTGGGAAAAAGGTTAGCTCCCCAGATGGAACTTTTCAGAAGCCTATTTGTTCATGACGTGCTGGCTGCCTTCTAAAAGATATGTTTCGCAGGCCAACCGAGCTGTTATAAAGTCAAACAGGTCTTGTTGAAAAAACTTCAAGAGAGAAATTTCAAGACCTGGAACAAAGAATCTTCCTGTACACCAAAGTTGCTTCTGCCAAAGTCAGGAGTTCAGGACTGGCAGCTTATCTTGCACTTTCAGCTTCCGCCTCAGGAGCGACTCCGGGATCTTAGGGAGCTGCTCACTGAACAGGTCAGAAGTGCAGTCTGCGTCGCGGACGAGACACCCCGTGAAACGTATTAGGGCTCCTTCCAGAACTCGGTGCCTCCGGAAAGACGATGTTGGGTCCATCTCCCGGAGATGAGGTAGAGTTTACCTTCAGCAAGCTTGACTGGTCAGAGAGGCCACTTTGAAGTACAAGGAGAAGGAGAATATCATAAAGTGAACATAGTGAACACTCCTTGGCTGGTGTGAGCCTAGTGTTCTCCACTTGCCACTCCGTGGCGTCCTCATCAAAGACGCGTTTGGGCTTGATCCCTAGGGATGAGACTGTTTCCTTGGGGACCTTATCAGACCTATTCCAAACCTCCCTTCAGCCTGGCAACCTGTGAAAGGAGATTTCAGATCCGGAGATGGAATTCTAATTCCTCCAGTCTCCTTTTGTGCCCAAACCCTCTATGGTAAGAGTACCTTCTGCTCAGGAGCATAAAGGGCAAGATGCCAAGGATTCTCAGGTCGAAGGGAGGGAGAGGGGAGGGGTCAGAACAGAATGGGATTTGGTACAGGCCGCTATGAAAGCGGAAGTCTCTGGATTAATTCCTGTTAGTCTACTCTTTCCGAAAGAGATTGCACTTGAGTCGGAAATTCCAGAAAGTTTGTTATCGACTCTTGCGCCGTATCCTCTCAAGAAGAAGCTCGACTTAAAGAGTCTGTATCAAAGGTAGGAGGAACCACCTTCCGCGATTTGGACCCTGCATGCTTCACGCAGGAGGAGGCAGTCAGTTGAATGGACGGCACGGGCTTGCCCGTGACGCCGCGAGGGACCTCGGACCGGACTGCTAGAGATTTTAAAGTCTTTTTTCATCACAGACTTTACCTTGGACAGTAGACCTAGAACTGTCCACAAAAGGTATGGGGATTTAGTGAAACCTTTGAAGGAGAAACGGTAGAAGGAGAGCTAAATAGGGAAGAACCTGCCTCACTTACCCCTTACCTGCTTGATGCTCCGGGACAATGTTAGAAGAATCAAGGCCGAGATCAAGATCCGCCACGTCTTCGGCAACTCCTTCATTCAAGGCCGAATCGCCTGGAGGGGCTGGGCCACTCCGAGAATCCCGCAATCAACGGAGCAGCAGCATCGTCGGCAACCGTGATGCTGTGATCCAGGCGCCGGGAAAAGGACATTACAGATGTCCTTTGAGAGTATATAGTTCCCTGCCCTACATTACGATCGAAGCTGCTGACCCAGACTTTAAGGGCCTGGAGGCAAGTATCATGAGACTGCGGTCAGCCTGCGGAAGAATAACATTATGCCGTTTACCAAAGGGGAGAAAATTGTAATTCATATAAAATACAGCTTGGCTGAAAAAGGAAAAGATGTGCATGACAAACCTTTCCGAATCATCGATAGATTGCTCGTAAGAGCGCCAGCAAACATCACATCCGTCCAGGGTGCCAACTATTAGTTCTCCTCGTGGACCGCACACCGAGTGGGATCTACAGACCCGTGGCCGCTGGCCTGATGCAGGGCTGCAGAGCACCCTGTTCTTGGCAGCGCACCACCTGTAAAAGTATGAGATTATGAGTTTACCGTGAAAGGTGCTGGAATAGTGTGCAGCAACACGTTAGCATAATAAAACCTGAAACCTGCCGGGAATGAACCGGGAGGAAACCGGACTAAAATAAAATCTCATAAATAAAAACAATAAAAAACATAACAAACACACCCAGGAACTAGCCGGAGTAACATGCCTTAAAAGTATGTGACGGATACAAAACATAATGGGAAGTTTAAAACTGTCCGGAGTAGCCAGCATTCCCGCAAATCGAGAATCAAATTTGGGAACTAGTGATAATGGTGGTATGTGACGTAAAGATTATAACCGAGCGGAAGCAAGGAATGCGCCCGATAACAGCATAGTGGTTGTAGTTAGTAATAGAAGGAAACGTCAAAGGCCCGGAAACGAAGACAGTCAGGTGGGAAAAACACTAACCGGCCTCGAGAAAGTACATCAAGCCGGAGTCGTCTAACAAGAAGACACACCGGAGGAAAAACAGGCCTGACGCCAAGGAAGGGGAGGATGTACAGACCAGGAGGAAGAACCGTAAAGGAGCGACCAGAGGGGGGGTCGCACTCCGGCGCTCACCGGCCTCACGCCCACTCGCTGGCTGGAGATAGCTACCCAGCGAACGCGAAGAGAAGCAGAGGGGAGGAAGGAACAACCTCCATGGTCAGAAGGGGAGGGGGCAAAGAAGGCCCGCAAGATGGTGGACGGAGAGGGAAGCACCCCCGCCACCAACAGCCCCGAGGTGATGCCTGTTAAGTTAGAGACCTAACTCGGGCAGGCCAAACAATGCAGAGGGAAGGGGATACAGGGGCTAGGCTAAAAGGATAGAAATGCTTCAAGCCTTGACAAGTTAACCTAGATTGAAACAAATCAAGGGAGAGAGAGCATTTGGGTGGGGGTAAGGGTGTGTCGATATAACCAGAAGCTGGAAACTGACTAAGAAATGACAGAACTAGGTAGGTTACGCGACATCCTCGCTATTCCAGCTTAACAAGAGGCTTATTAGCCTCTCGGAAAGTCAACAGGGAGAGGAGTGTGATGAAAACCCCAGCCAAAACTTAAGGAGAGTGCCAGACCGGTAAAAAACACACACAAAAACACATTGATGGTCGTGCGGACAAATACGTATGACTGACCACCCCCCCTCCTTTTCCATAGAAAAGGGGGCTATAGCCTAACGCCCTGATAAACTAGGATGGGGAAAACTAAAAGCTAACGACCAACCCATGATAAATGGATAAATAAACAAAATAATAGTCGCATATAAGAGAGGACCAGACCAACACGATGTGGACGTGAAGGGAAATGGCCGCCCTCCGAAAAAGAAATATCCATAATAATCAATATATACCAAATGCATCCGAACACAAAGGTAAAATTAAACAAATAATCTTAATTGTACCAATGAAAATAAAATTCCCAGAAGCTAAGTGAAGTGAGGGGCAAAAATAAGGCATGATATGGAATTGATGGCCGAATAGGCCCTAGGGGGAAGCTCGAGGCCTAAATGACAGAACCTCACTTCCCGAAGCAAAGGGACAGGATGCCATAATAACGCAAAAAAAGCACAAAATAAAGAGCACAACGAAATCACGTGTGAACAAAGGTGCTTGCTGAAATGGAATGCGAAGGCTAGCGATGCTTTTATGTACAATCCATGAAAGTGGTGCATGGGTTTGTAACGGCACCTCTCGGTGGGACTTTTTGACTTTGGGAATCTCTGTAGGACAGTTCCGTGTTTATATAGTTCACCCTTTTCCATACGACTCCATCTAATGGAGCTCGCTCTGAGAGTAGTAACTCCAGCGTTTCATTTAGCTTTCTCTGGTATCTAGCAATGGAATTACCTAGAAATAAGTGCTGAATGGACTTTTTCACCGCTGACATGGGACCCGATCCAGAAAATTATTTTAACATTCTCCAATACCTACTATAGTTTGAAGTCCTTTAAATTAGTGGTTCATATACTATTACTTACAGATGGTTCAAGTGAGGAGCCGGGTGCTCTGCGGTACTGCACCAGCCCTATGGGCATGTCGTATGTCGATCCCATGGCTGTGCAGTCGTTGGATGACCTGATCGTGCTTACCCAGATGGTTGTGAGGTCTGTTTCGCTCTTCGAGCATGTCCAGGACAAAATCGGTAAGCTTATAGTTACTGCCTTTAGTTTCTGGTATCCTCACTTATTTTATTTACGTTATGGGCTTAATATATGAATTATATATTTCTCACCAAGAGCTTCGGTTGTTAAATCTCCTCTTCCAGGCCGACAATCCTCCCGAATGACGCTTGGGTTCTCTTTCGACCCTGGGTGGCTGGGTTTGGAAGAAATGTTCCGTGGGTTTGGAAACCGTATGTTCTGGGCGAGAACATCCAGAACTTGCTCTGCCCTCGGCGCCCGGATCTCAGCGGCTGTCCCTGCGGCAGTCGCGCTGCTCCCGTCATCGAGCAGATCGGGTAGAAACTCAGCCTCTCCAGGACGAAAGCTCTATGCTGAGGTGTCGGAGGGAAGTAGCGGCCATAGATCTCGACCTGGAACCTGAACACGGAACAGGACCAGGAGGTAGGTGGGAAGGTAAGTGAGGCAGTGGGGCGGGCCCCTTTTTGATTCTCCTTCTTCCACCGCTTCATTTCAAGGTTTTCTAGAGTCTTCTTTTTTGAGAGACAGTACCCCCATCCACTGTCCCCAAATTGAAGAAGACTTGGAAGCGAAAGCTCTAAGTCCGGCGTCTTCCCAAAAGCATCCCCTTCCTCTGGTGAAGCCACGGGATGATAGCCAGGGCGGCTTCACAGGCAGGCCACTGTCTCTGCTGAGTGCGAAGTTCGAGGGCAGCTAAGGCTAGCCCTCCCTGCCTGCCTGCCTTTTGACCCGAGGCTTTTGCAGGATGCTCCTGCAAAAAATTTTCTTCAGGTAGATGCTAAGCTGAGGTAAACTACCCGGAGGCTGCAGAGCCAGGAGACCATGCTCCCGGGTTCATGCGCTGTGGCAGGTCTGCAGTATATTATCCGTTCCGGGCCTCCGCCTCCCCTCTATTCGACAAGGAATCCATGGCGTTTTGCCCTTCATGCTCCCGCATGAAGATACTTTACCATCGAGGGTCTGGGAACGCAGGGACTCGAGGAGTTAATTCTTCTCCCTGATCTGCTGCCCCCATACCCAGGCTTAGCCAGACTGACGGAGGAAGCTTGGGTGAGATCGGATAAAGTCCCAAAGGAGACAGTAATCTTCGAGGACCAGGCGCAGTCTGCCTTGAGGCGCTCCTGTAGTGAATGGCAGGCGGAGAACACAAAGTTGACCCCTTCAAGGGCAACTACACAATGTTCGTTGGTGATAAGGTCCCAACCCCTGCATGACTAAGGTAGCCTCGTGATGGCCCAGGCTTTCCGAGGGTAAGCCGTTGCCTCAGCTCCGGAGACCGATTCCACTAGCTGATCTTCCCAGAGACGATGAGCCCTGAAAGATGCCCCGCCACCTTACTGGTAAGCTGGACCCGGTGCGAGATCCACATCTTTAGTGAACAGCCCAAATTGCCGAGGCTCTCCTCAAAGCAGAGTTTGAGGCTAGGTGGCCGCTGAGCCGATCACTTAACTTCGCATGCCTGGCGGAAGCAACTGCTGTGACGTTCGCAGAGGAGCAACGCTCTTTCAAGTCCTGGACGAAGTCCTATGGATTTCAGGCGGACTTGTTTGACTTTATGGTAACACGATTAAAATTGCCGAATTCATCTTCAACGATGCTGCATCAGACATGAGCCTAATAAGCTCATGAAAAGTTTCACCTCTGGGGGCTAACCTCTTCCCGAAGAAGAAGTCAACAATGTCCTGGCAGAGCAACCAGGGCAAATCAGAGTCTGTGCTCCCGCTGGGGTGTCCCCGCCTTTAGCGGAAGACCCCGAGTCCTGGCGGCCCTCAGGGTAGGCTCTGGCAAGTGTACAGGAGGCACAGGAGACAACACCAGCAGGCTGTTGTCAGGGCGTGCCTGTCTCAACAGTTTGCCAGCCTTCTGCTCAAAGGCCCAACCCCAACAGTTCGTGCTGCTGCAGCCAGCTCAACACTCTCTTGCCGCTCCTTCCTTCATGACGTCTCCGGTGTTTAACCCTTCTTAATGAGGGCCAGGGGTTGTTTCGGGTCTTAATAGGAGTGCAAGGGACTGAGGCGAGCCTCCTTCAGAGGCAAGGCTGCTTCCGCCCCAAGGGAAGAACCTGGTCGCGTTAGAGGGAGGCAAACCTGCTCTCCCAGTGAGAACAGTCAGGTAGGCGGCAGACTTTATCTGTTCAGGGACCAGTGGACCTTCAGTTCTTGGGCCCACAGCATTGTCTCCAAAGGTTTGGGCTGGAGCTGGATCAAAGGTCCTCCCCCTTGACCAGATTTCATCAGCCGTCTTCCAAAGCTCTGCAGGGACTTTGCGCGGAATTTACTCCTAAAGAGGGCCATAAAGAAAGTGAGACACCTGAAATTTCAAGGCAGGCTGTTCAGTGTTTCCAAAGAAAACTCCAGTCAACAAAGAGTAATCCTGGATCTGTCGCGTCTCAATCTTTATATAAAAAATCGACAAATTTGATGTTTACAATCGCGCAGGTGCGGAACTCTACTTTTCGGAGTGGGCCGTCACCACCTCTATAGATCTTTCAGGCGCTTATTATCACGTCCGGATTCGCGGGAACTTCTCTCCTTCTAGGTTTCAGATTGGGGAAACAAGGCTGTACCATTCAGTCGTCATACTGTTTACGCTCAACCGCAGCCCCAGAATCTTTACAAAGCTGGCGGAAACAGTAGTACAGCAGCTACGGTCCCGATGGATATTCTAGCCACATACCTGGACAATTGGTTAATCTGGGCAGGCCCAACGTCGAGGAGTGCCAGAAGAGCTACGGCCATAGTGATCAACTTTCTGGAATCGCCAGGCTTTCCAGATAAACAGGGCGAAGTCCCCCTAACTCGGAGGCTCGATTTCCAGTGGCTGGGCATCCAGTGGGACCTGGTTTCACACAAACTGTCTATTCCACCAGCCAAACGAAGGAGATAGCCAAAGCCACCAGACAATTCCTCAAAAACAGGGAAAGCCTCTACAGAACCAAGAAAGAATCTTGGGTTCCCCTCAATTTACCATCTGTAACAGACCTGCTCTTAAAAACAAAGCTGAAAGACATAAACAGAGTGTGGCGAAGACGAGCCAATATCAAACTCAGAGGCAAAAGTGTCCTCCATTCCTCAAGTTTTAAAGAAAGACTCCGACCGTGGTCCACAGTCAGGTCTGTCAAAATCAGTTCCCCTTCAATTCCCCCCTCCGGCTTTAATAATTCACACAGAGGCCTCATTAGCGGCTGGGGGGGGATACTCGCCAAAACAAAAGGTACAGGAACATGGTCTACAATGTTCCGTCAGTTCCATATAAACATTTTGGAAGCGATGGCAGTATTTCTAACCTGAAAAAATTCAGCCCGCCAACCAGGTTCATCAGGCTGGTGTTGGACAGCGCAGTAGTAGTTCATTGCATAAACAGAGGGTTCCAAATCAAGCCGGACCAAACCAGTGATGATAGCTATTTTCACTAGCGGAGAAACATGGCTGGCATCTGTCAGCTACCCATCTGGCAGGGGTCCGGAATGTTATTGCAGACTCCCTGTCCAGGACAACTCTGCTGGAGTCAGGAATGGTCCTGGACAAGGCTTCTTCGAATGGATCTGCTGTCAGGTTCCGGGCCTTCAGGTGGACTTGTTTGCCACAGAGAGCAATCACAAGCTCCCTTGTTATGTTGCTCCCAGCCTGGACCCTCAGCTCACATGCCACAGATGCAATGTCCATAGACTGGAACAATTGGCAGAAATACTCTCTTTCCCCCAATAAACCTACTGATGCCATGTTGCACAAGCTCCAGGTCATTCAAGGCCAGTGGCTCTGATAGCCCCTTACTGGCCGAAGAGCAATTGGTTCCCTCTGCTTCTGGAGCTCAAGTTACGATGTCATCAAATACCCAAGCCACAGCTGACTCAAATAGTGCAAACAAGGATGTGTCAGCTTCCTTAAAAATTCTGAATGCCCTGGCTTTATGGACTTTTCAAATTCGCTGCTCAGAGAGGGGCAGATATTGATCCCGTTAATACTCTGTTTTAGAATCAGATAAAAGAGATTCCACCTCAAGACAATATGACTCAGCAGTTAAAAAGTTGGCATCCTTTTAAAGGTATCTGAAGCCCAAACCATGACTGCCAATTTGGCAATATCATTTTTTCAGGTCACTGTTTGAAAAGGGTTTGGCTCCGGCCACCATAACCACAGCAAAATCAGCTTTGAAGAAGGTGTTTTGCATGGCTTTAAGATTGATTTACAGATTCATACTTTTCATCCATTCCTAGAGCATGTGCTCGTTGCGACCAGTGACCTGTCCATGTTCGGTTTCCTGGTTCCTCAATGATGTTCTAAAATTAGCATCAGAAATTAATAATCACAATGTTCTTATTTAAATCTGTTAAGGAAGACCTTGTTCTTAATTAGTCTAGCTTCAGGTGCCAGAATTTCAGAACTGTCTGCTCTCTCTAGAGTGTCAATCATGTAGATTTCTTCCGTCAGGAGAAGTTCTGCCTTCCCCTGATCAAAGATTCTAGCTAAAACAAAGACCCTCAGGATAGATGTGGTCCCCTGGAAGAGTTGTCCCTCTTCCACAAGACCTGTCCTTATGCCCAGTCGCTACCCTGAGGGCCTACTACTTTTAAGAACTTCACAGTGTCTGTCTGGTCCTCTTTTTATCAGGGAAAAAGGTGGAACACTTTCTTTAAAGGCTATAAGACAACAAATTCTGTACTTTATTAACAAGCTAACCCGTTCAGTCCCTAAGTTCATGATGTCCGTGCAGGTGGCTGCCTCTACTAATTATTTTCATAATATGGATTTTGCTGAGCTGAAGAAGTACACACGGGATGGAAATCTCCATCTAGTGTTTTAAGCATCACTATCTGAAATCACTCGAAGCCCTAAAATTTTCAGCAGTGGCTGTAGGAGTTCATCCCTCCCACCTTAAGTTAATCCTTAATCCTATCCTTCCCTTCCCCGCCCGCCTGCCTCATTTATTTGCCCTGCCTTTTCTCTGGACCAGACATGCCTCACAGCCTTGCTCCCTAATATTATAATTGCCTTTAATATTATCTTTTTGGTGTTAGTTTTAATGTGTGATATGTTATACTACTGGGCTGTTTTAGTCTTATGTACCCCAGAAATTTCCCTTATAAGTTTTGTCATTTATTTAGTGTCAGTACATTTCACTCCTTTAGTATTAATGATATATAACGTTGGATTTTCATGTCCTTTATTATAGTATAATTTATATCTAGTCATAACTCAGTTGTTCGATGTACCTATAGTATTTAATTATATTTTGGGGATAATTAAAATTATTTTTAATAATGGTGTTTTTGTACATGATCTCCTAAATGTTTGTCACTTTAGTTTTCACAAGACTTGGCATGATTCTCTGTTATGATTTCACCCGCTGACACAGGGCTGGCTCAGAGAAGGATTTTGACAAAGGAAAATCTATTTCTGAGGAGGCCCTGTGTCTCAGTTTCCCCCAGGATCTAGGCCCTCCTGAAGGCATACCAAGCTTGTGGGGTGCTAGCCTGGAAATGAGTTCAGATGGCGCTGGGGTTGTGGGCCTGGCGGGCGGGTGAGTATGGGGCTGGATCGGCTCGCTCTTCCGGGGTTTTGTCATTGGGATGTCTTCCAGAGTGCTCCTGTGGCAGTGACAGCTTGCACCACCCTTGGTTATACAACGTCTCCATTTTATTATAGATGATCGATCTGGGGTAGTAACCCCAGCATTCCTGATAGCTTTTTTCTCTGGTATATTTAGCAAAGAATTTACCTAGAAATATGTGCTGGTATGGATATTTCACCGGGTGACCAGGGTCTCCTCAGAAATAGATTTTCCTTTGTCAAAATCCTTAACATTGCACTCTATTTTGCAAAAAAGATTGAGATAGTGGCAAAATACTATCACTATCAATAATTAAAAATGCTTGAAACCATCCTCTAGAAATACTAAATTTCTGATCTAATACAGTTGCACTGTATGTCTAAATGGCTAAATGAACACAAAAGCACCATCTTTCCAGCCAGAGGTAAAGGGATCTTATCCCCTGCTCAACCACTTACCTTCCAAGGATTAGGGCACTCTACTTTCCTCTTCCCTCTGTTAAGAAGTTGGGAATCTTGGAAAAAACTTGGGGTAATTAAAACAAAAATCTAAGATAAACTTAGTGTGCAGATTTGAGCAGTTCTGTTTGTTATATTTCAAAGAGATTTCTTTAGATATAGTTATTATTAATAAACAGTAAAAAAGTAAACCTCAGACATTTTATTTGATGAGGCTATACAGTAATCAGTTTAAAAAAACTTTCAGCATACAAAAATAAAACAAAAAAATATGATTAACCTCCACCTATCAAATTTGCCACTCATAAGTATTCCTTCTGAAAACTCCGATCTTGTCTTGTTGTGCTGGTATTCCCCATGGGACTATAACTTTAATATACAGCAATGTAGAGAGAGAAAGAATAATGTACACCAGCCTGTAGTCAGTCTGAAATGAAAATCAGTAGGATCAATAAAAACAATATAAAATGATTTACAGCCCAAATTGTCACACCATTACAACACTTTCAGACTGCCTCTTTCACATGGTAATAGAATTCTATCCAGTATTAGCAAAAATCACTTGTTTTTGCGACTCTGAGTTTCAAGGCTTTGTTTTCCCTGCCCCAGTTTTAGTGGGCTCATTCTTCCCTTCAGAAGTGTAGCTGGAAATCAGTGGGTTTGGGAGCTTTAGGGTATTTCTGGACATACAAAGACACAAAAGTTACTGGTCTTGATGGGAAATTAACCTGGACATAATGCTAATTCAGCTGTATCCAAATACTGTAAAACTATCACTTTTCTATACCTGATCATGTAAAAACCTGAACTGAAAGTTCCCTGGATCAGTTATAAGTACATTGTGCCCTTGGAATTATTGGACATCCTGGTTACAAGATAACTTTTTGTTGTGTTGGATTAAACTTATTTTATAAACACTTTTAGTATGTAAAGGTAATTCTCATAAATACAAAAGGTAGTCACCTTAAAGAAAAACCAACTTGCAAATATTGTGATGTGTAACATCTTTCTTAAATACTTAATGCTCAGGAATTTTATTTAATAAATTGGTACAAACACAATGTTCAACATTATTACTTTAGGGGACACATTAAACCTTTTTGATATACATTGGCAAAGGTTTACAGATGAGCTAATGATTTGTTTTACAGTAATCTTTAATATTACAAAACTTTAAGGTCAAATTCTAAGAATTGAAGCAAATATCAGTGCAGAGAATTGGTTTTCTCAAATCATCCCTAGAAGTTTTATTATCAATAATCTAGCAGAACATTTTACAAAAATTACTTTGCCTGGCATGTGCAATTAAACCGTTCAACTGTTATTTTTATTTGTTACATATTGAACTGCCATTGTATGTTGTATCCGTTAATATTTTTAAACAAAAGTGTCAAAATGTATTTCTATTTTCCAGAGAAGGCATTATATTTGGAAGTTCTTGTCCCAAAGTTTCTTTCTTAAATTGGCAATGGAGTTCTATTTCCGTTGTGAAAAAGAAACAGAAAACCAACTAGGAGATTTGTATGAACTTAGATGATCCTGCAACAAAAAATTGTTTAAATTAAAGAGTTTTATTAGGTTTAAGGAGAATTTGAAAGTTTTAATCATATTTTATACAATATAATTTTATAATTTATTTTATAAAGATGTGCTTTTTTTTCAATAAGCATTTTACATTCAGTATTTTAAGAATCATACAAAGCAATTCACACCTTATGGTCTGTAAATTAGCCAAGTTTTGTGCTCATTGTTTGTTAATACAGATATCTTAACAAATTAGACAAGAAATTGACATTGGATGGTTTGTTGAACTAGAGTTTGCTTGCTGCTGCATTTTCCAGTGTCATACACAATATTTTTTTATTATGCTGCATCATAGAGTTTGTAATTTTTAAAATGGTTTATCAGCCACTTTCCCAAATCACTTTTCCATCTTGAGAATGGAATCTAAATTAGCAAGATAAAAATCACCTAAAGAAGACATTATGAGGTTGGGATTACTCTAGTAAAAAGGTTTATGTGATTCCAATACCCACATTACTCCTACAACTTTAGTTACCAGAGAATTCTGTGCCTTACTTTCAAGATTTACTGTGTGCCCTTGTAAACAAATTCCTGCAGTTTTAAAATATGTTGTTTTGAAAACAAACCAAATACCCCTATGATGACCTAAACCCAAAGTAGCATACTAAGATGCATCCTCAAAGCTGAATGTCCAGATATGCATTAGGTTCATGGTACCCTAAAGTGGGGACTTTTTAATGGTCTGGTAGAGTTTAACCTGCAGTCCTGCTGCCCAGAATCCATTCATATCTCACTGGATATTACCTCTACTCTGGTGTGATTTTGCTATCACTTTTGTATACAGTAATTGAATTATATATTTTGTAATGTGGAATTATTGTCACCCAGTGATTCTATGTCTGGGTAGGATATGTATTGGTTTCCCTTTAAACATTTGATCTTTTCACCCATCTTCCAATAGGTCTTGCAACCAGATGACAAAGTTTAATCCTATAGCAGGTTTTTAGGTCTATTTTATTATACATATAGTGTAGATTCAGTTGTGTGAAAAAGAGGCTTTTTGTCTCTTGCTGGCTAGTTTTTGCATTTGCCCGTAACTAGTTGGCAATAATACTTTTTCACAACATCCATTTTTTATTCCAGGTTTTATTTCAGTTGATGACATGTTAGTGTTGTTTTTATGTACATATTATGTACATTAGCATAATAGATTTTCCTAAGTTTATTTCACATCATTTTAAAAAGATATTACTTTTGTTTAGCTCCATTAACATGTTATTCAGCTTAAATGCTTCTTGATTTACAATAAATAACTGTAATATTTTAGTATATCTACATAATAAGAATGCCTGTTTCAGGTGTGCTTTACACTGGGCAAACAGTGCTGGAGCTATTTAACACTGAAAAATTTATTATATTTTATCAAACTAACAGCATCCCAAGTGTTTTTATATACTAGGGCAGTATTAATACTCTAAAGCCATTGAAAACAAGTGTATCTGCATCAAAATCATCAGTATTCAATCATCAGTATGGAAAGCCTAAGGCTTTGTCCAGCAATTAATACCATTGGAACCAGGCCACTGCTGGACCTCAGAAACTCCCACCAGAAATCACCTCTAAAAACCCCATGTAAATAAAGTCTTGCAGTCATCCTCATATATATTGCTGTGTTATCAAAAGTAGAACTTAGCATATGAATTATCATCATTTGTTAGATTTAGTTCCTTACTTAAGAAAATTCTGGCCTGCTTCATAAGCATTTCTGGGAATGCTTACACCTTTGGTCCATTGGAGTTTAACCCCACATTAAAAGCGCTGTTGAATTCAGTCTCCTGGCACCTTTCAATGTTTTCCGCACTTAAAACATTTCCAGTAAAACCCTAAAAATCGGCTGCTTTTGTTTCTTTAAACCTGCACATTGTGTGAGAGGTAGAGAGAGAGAAACTTTGACTAAGGTTAGGTTGTTACAAAAATATCCATTTCAAAATTCAAATAATAGTTGTATGATCATTTCTGGATCAGGTCCCGTGTCACTTGGTGAAAAAAGTCCATTCAGCACTTATATCTAGGTAATCCGTTGCTAGATACCAGAGAAGCTAAATGAAATGCTGGGTTACTACCCCAGAGCGAGCTCCATTAGATGGAGAGTCGTGTATGGAAAAGGGTGAACTAAAAACACGGAACTATATCCTATAGAGATCCCAAAGTCAAAAGTCCCACAGAGAGGTGCCGTTACAAACCCATGCACCACTCGTGGACAAGTATACAAATCACCGCTAGCGCATTCCATGAAAGCAACACCCCACCAGAATGATGTTTACTATGGGGAGACAACAAATGAGTTAGAGGTGGGTCACGGGTGACACGGTCCCCTCTCCAGAAATAGATTTTCCTTTGTCAAAATCCTTTTCTGGATCGGGTCCCGTGTCAGCCGTGAAAATTAACAGAGAAATAAATATCATTCTTAAACTGTATGAAATAATAAAATGTAAGGAACAGAAGACCAAAGGTCCATCAAAAAATTTAATTGCTAGCAATAATAACAAATAATGTACAAATGTAACTGATGGAGCTTAAAGTTAACATGACAATATAAAAAAATATACTTAAACAAAATAACTATACAAATTGAAAACATTATAACATAAATGTGTCAATTAGACAAATATAGATAACACGGTCAGGTAATAAAGTCAAGGCACGCCTGACTGAAATGACTGTAAGAGGGATAACTGAGGCAGTAGAGGAAGAAATGACTAGAATACGAAAAGGGTACTAGAGGAGGACAACGTTCCTGCGCGACTGCTGAGAATTTAAGAGCTTCTAAGGATTTCAAATAGTGACGTTTGAAAACCAGGGACTTCCAACCAGTGTATTTGGTAAGATCCGAGAAATTCATGTAATGGAAATAGTTAATAGAGGTGGCCACAGCTCTAATATCATGAACTCTTGGGACTGAGTCAGGATTAGCCTGCTTAATGAAGTAAAAGATTTGCTGTCTAATAGCAGACATAGAATATTACCCCCTTCCCTGATAAAGAGAGGCCCAGATGAGATGTGAGGGACCTGTCTAAATAAGCCCTCAAGGTATGAACTGGACACAGGACAGAGTCTTGAGGAAGGGGGAGAAATTTTCAAGGCAAACCACCTATTCTCATGGATCTTCATTTTTGGCTAAGAATTTAGGGTGAGAATCAGCAAAAACCTCCCCTGATGGAAGGAAGTCGACATAGTTGGGTTCCCTAGAGAGAGCAGACAGCTCTGAAATTCTAGCACCCAGCTAGGCTAACTAAGAACAACGTTTTCCTCAATATGAAAGGTAGGGACAAGACTGATTATCGATATCTGAGGCTAACTTCAACACGTCATTCAAAAACCAGAAACCGTATGTGGACGGATTACTGGTCTCAGTCGTCACAGGCCTTAGGGATGGAAGAAAAGTAAGGATCCGTGAGGTCAATTTTGAACCATACAAAAAATACTTTCCGTAAAACCGACTTGACTGTAGTAACAGTACTGGAGGCTAAACCCTTCTCAAACAGAGACTCTAAAAGGAGATTGCCAAATTTATGGTCATTACTGTAGCCTCAGATTCTCTCAAAAGAGTGCTAGCTTCTTAACTGCTGAGTCGTACTGCCGAAGAGTAGAGACCAGCTATCTGATTCCAAGAACATGGTATTGACAGGATCAACATTAGCATCCCTTTGAGCCAGCAAATTTCATAAAGTCCACAAAGCCAGGGCATCTTGAATTTTGAGGAAGCTGACACAGTCTGAGTTTGTACCACTTGTGTTAGTTTCAGACTGGGGATTTGGATGTGGCAAAGTTTCAGTTCCAGCAGAAGTGGAAACCAGCTGCTCTTTGGCCAGTAGGGAACCACTAGAGCTATGACCCTTGGAATGTCCTGAGTTTGTGAAGGACCTTTTAACAACAAGTTTACTGGAGGGAACAATAAATCTTCTTTCCACCTGTTCCAATCTAATGACATTGCATCCGTGGAAAAGAGCTTGAGGGTCCAGGTTGGAGCTACGTAATGAGGAAGCTTGTTGTTGAGCTTGGTTGCAAACAAATCTACCTCAGGCCCGAACTTGGTTGCAGATCAATTGAACGAGACCTTGTCTAGGGACCACTCCCGACTCGAGGGAGTTGTCCTAAAGAGAATCCCGCCACAGTTTCCAGACCCCTGCAAGATGAGTGGCAGACAGGTGCCACTTGTTCTTTACGCCAGGAGAAAAGTGCAATCATTACCTGGTTGATCCTGCTGGATTTTGAACCTCCCTGTTTATGCAGTGGACTATCGTGGCGCTGTCCAGAACCAGCCTTATATGAATCTTCTTGGGAGGAAGAAGCTTTAAGGTAAGGAAGACTGCCATGGCCTCCCAGAACGCTTATATGGAACTGGCGGAACATGGGGACCAAGTCCCCTGCACTTCTTGGTGTGAGAATATCCTCCCCACCTGCTTAGGGGCTGTGTCTGTGTGGATAACCAACGCCAGAGGAGGAAATTGCAGGAACTGACTTGGACAGGCTCTTGACAGTCGACCAGGCCGGAGTCTCTTCTTCAAGATGGGAGGAATCAGAGCACACCTTGTCTCTGGAGGCCGATATTTGCCTTCGCTCCGCCACACTCTGTTGATATCTTTCAGTTTTACCTTCCCGCAACAGATCTGTCACTGAAGCGAACTGAAGGGAGCCCAAAGACTCTTTCTTGGGCCCATTCGAGAGGCTTCGTTTGGACTTGAGAACTGTCTGGATTGCTCTGGCTATCTCTTTCCTCTTGGGAGGAGGAAGAGAGAGCTTGTGAGAATTCAGATCCCACTGGATTCCTAGCCACTGGAAACAACTGCTCGGAACCAGGCGGGACTTCTCCCTGTTTACACGCCCAAAGATTCCAGAAAGCCCGACCACCACGGATAACCCTCCGGCATTCCTCGCTGGATGCCAGATGATCCAGCAGTCGGCTAATAGATTGTTGTGCACGGTCGTCAAAGGCATCACCTTGAAGGAATATGTCTGCCTTCCGAGCCTGAACCCCAGAAAGGGGGAGAACCTTCTCGCAACCGGACGTGATAATAGGCGTCGGAAAGATCTAAAGAGGTGCACGGCTCCACGGGGCAGTAGGGTCCGAACTTGGGGACTGTAAGCATCCAGAAACTTGTCGCAAGATGTAGGAATTCAGACGGGGACAAGTCCAGAATTACTCTCCGCTTGTCGGAACCCTTCTTGGGAACACTGAAAAGAGCCTGCCTTGGAACTTCAGTGTCCTCACTTTCCTTATAGCCTGTTTCTGCAAAAAGATCTTCCACAAAGTCCTCGAGATCCTTGGTGATGTCTGATAAAAAACTTGACTGGTGGAGGCTGTCGATCAACTCCAACCTAGGGCCCAGAAACTATACTCTGGCGCAGGACAGAAGGTCCACGGGCCCAAATGGTACAGCCTCCCGCCCACTGGATGTATGTCATCGGTCTTGTGTTTGCTTCCTCCCTCTGGAGCCTCTGCCTCCTCTGTTCCTGGGAGAGGAGCAGGGGGCTCCTCTTCCCCTAACATAGCCTGGGCCTGTTGCCTCTGGTTGACTGGCCAGAGCGAAATTTCCCCCTTGCTTTCATATGAAGCATTGAAAGCCGGGAGGAGGCGTGGGAGGGGGCAGCAAGAGACTGATGTGGGTTCACCAGGACATACTGAGGCGGAGGTTGGGAGGAAGAGGTTGAAGGTTGATCTTGTAAGGGAACCTGGACGAAGGACTGAGCCGGAGGCATTTGAAATGTTTAAATTTCTTGCTGGACTTTGTGGGAAGGCCCGGCAAGATCAGACTGCTTCCGTTTATAGGGTAGACCCCAACGAGAACGGAGACTCTGATTGGCCCCTAGCCGCCTCAGATAAGACTGCGTCAACTGCTTCTTGTGGGAAAAGATTAGCTCCCCAGATAGAACTCTTCAGAAAGCTTATTTGGTTCATGCCGGGAACTGTGGCTGCGAAAGATATGCTTCCGCAGGCCAGTCGGGCAGTCATAAAGTCAAACAGGTCTTGTTGAAAACTCGCCAAGAGAGATTTCGTCAAGACCTGGAACAAATCTTCCTATAGACCAAAGAAGTTACTTCTGCTAAAGTCAAAGAGTTCAAAGACCTGGCGAAGCCCTATCATACTATCAGCCTCTGCTTTCTAGGAGCGACTCCGGGATCTTAGGAGCTGCTCACTGAACAGGTCAGAAGCAGTCTGGGTCAAGCCGAGTCACCAGAACGCGTATTAGGGGCCCTTCCAGAACTCTCGTGCCCCCAGGAAAGACGAGATGTTGGGTCCGTCTCCGGAGATGAGGGAGGGGTTTACCTTCCAAGCAAGCCTGACTAGTCAGAGGCCACTTTCACAAGGAGGAAGGAGAACATCACTTAAAGTGAACATAGTGAACACTCCTTGGCTGGTGTGAGCAGTGTTCTCCAGCTTGCCACTCCGTAAGTGTCCTCATCAAAGACTGACTGGGCTTGGTCCCTAGGATAGATAACGGTCTCCTTCGGGACTTTATCAGACCTGTTCCAAACCTCCCCTTCAGCCTGGCAAAACCTGTGTAGAGGATGTCAGGTCCGGAGGATAGAATTCCAACTCCACCTCCTTGTGCCCAAACCCTCTATGGTGAGAGTACCTTCGTGCTAAGGAGCATAAAGGGCCAGACGCAAGGATTCCCCAGATCGGAGGGGGGAGGGTGGAAGGGTCAGGAACAGAATGAGACCTAGAACGAGGTCCGCTATCGCCAGTCCTGGATGAATTCCTGTTGTGACTCCACCTTTTCCGAAAGAGATTGAAAAAATTGGCAAGACCAGAAAGCTTGCTGTCTACCCTCGCGTCGATTCTCTCAACTCTAACGCGATTCTCTCAAGGAGAAGTTAGGAAAAGAGTCTGCATCAAAGGGCAGGGGAGGGGAACCACTCTGTCCGCGACTGAGACTCTGCTTGTATCCTGGAGGAGGCTGTACTCGTCACGGAACAGGGCTCGCCGCCGATGCACGCTGCCGGGGGACCTCAGATCAACCTGCTGGAGTAGGTAAGGTTTTCTTCCTCACAGACTTCACCTTTAGGGACAATAGATCCAGACCACCCACGTAAGGTATGAGGATTTAGAGAAACCTTTAAAGGAGGAAACGGTGGAAGGAGAGAGCTAAACAGTGAAGAACCTGCCACACTTTACCCCCTTACCTGCTTGATGCTCTGGGACAATGTTCGGAGATTCAAGGCCGAGGTCAAGATCCGCTGGCGTCTTCAGAAACCCGCTCAAGGCGAACCGTCTGGAGAGGGGGGCTGGGTCAACACCCGAATCCTGGCAATCAAACAGCAACATTGTGGGTGACTGAAGCTGTGATCCAAGCGCCGGGGAAAAAGGACATTGCAAATGTCGCCGAGAAATATAGGGATTGCCAGCCCTCGTTGCGTCGAAGCCGCTAACCCAGACTTTAAGGGCCTGGAGCGAAGCATCTCGAGACTGCGGTCAGCCTGCCGGAAGAAAAACATTATTGCTGGTTTACTGAAGGGGAGTAATCAGTATATAAAATACAGTTTGGCTAAAAGGAAAAGATGCATGGCAACCTACCGAATCATCGATAAGCTTGCTCGTAAAGAGCGTAGCAAATATCACATCCGTCAGGGTGCCAAACAATGAGATCCCCTAAATGGACCGCACACCGGAGTGGGACTGGCAAACTTCGTGGCCGCTGGTCTGGTGTGGAGGGCTGCAGAGCACGCCTGTTCTTGGCAGCGCACCACCTGTAAAAGTATGAGATTATGAGTACACGTGTAAGGTGCCGGAGTAGTGTGCGGAGCAACACATCAGTATATATAATAAAACCGGAAACCTGCGGAATGATCCGGAAGGCAACCGATTAAAATAAAATCTCATACAAAAATAAACATAATAAATATACCGGAACTAGCCGAGTAACATGCCTTAAAAAGTATGTGACGGATACAAAATAAATAAAATGGGAAGGTTAAAACTATCCGGAGTAGCGCATTCCGGCAACTGAGAATGAAATTCTGAGACTAAGCGATAACGGAAGACCGGTAAACACTAGAACCGCCGGGCGGGAAGCAAGGAATCGCGCTCAAATAACAGAAAGGCAGACAGTGGTTAGCTAAGGAATGAAACGTCAAAGGTCCGGACACGAAGACAGTCAGGTGGAAAACACTAACTGGCCATGAGAATAGGACTATAAACCAGTGTCGTCTAATTAAGCGACACGCCGGGAGATGACGTGGGGGAAGGGAGGGATGAATAGACCAGGAGGAAGAACCGTAAAGCGACCAGAGAGTGGGAATGCAATCCGGCGCTCCTGGTCCTCACGCCCACTCGCTGACTGAGACAGCTACCCAGCAAGCGCGAGAAGCAGGAGAGGGAGGAACAACCTCCATCCTTTTAATAAAACTTGTTTTACATTACTGTATGCAGTTATAATTCATGTATTATTGTCAAGATCATGATAATTTGGAGCATAGCTCCATGCTCCATTTGCATTCTGATAGTCTTTGGAGGATTCTTAAAATCATCAGGCTGGTACATTTTACCACCATCACCACAGCCATTAGTTGCTAAATGAAACAGAGGAAGAGATTGGTTTTTGTAAACTAAAGGATAGGAATGCTGTTTAAAATCCAACTTAACAAGACTTATAAATGAAGTAAAGTTGTGATTTCACCAGCATCGGGAGGAGACACTCTTCCAAAACGTTTTGTTACCTGCACAATATTAGCCTGTAAATTTAGGTGGAATACTTTCCTAACTCTTCCACCCATTGCATGAAGGCTGGATAAATATCTGTTTTATTTTTATTATGGACCCACAGTTGAAAATTAGCAATTTTTAACAAGTCGTCAACTGTGACACAACCCATAATAAACGGGTGTTAGGTACAGTAACTGACATCCAAACAGTTGTTTCGAAAATTGATTGTATATGTTGGTATTTGGCTTATTAGCAGGTCTGCACTAATAGTAAGTGGTTGTTAAACATAAAAATGATGAATTCTTAGACAAGTCACAATGTTGGTAAGCCACATTGGGCATGTATGAAGAGCTGCATTTAACACAATGAACTTTGACATGTGAGGTCCTATGTATGTGTCGACCACCCCCCCTAATCCAGATATAATATGCACTATCAGTGGTATCTTCTGGAACCGAGACAGGCATATTGTAATGTATAGGTTAAAATCCTGTTTTTGGACAATATTTTTTTCTAATGATACACGAGATTGTAAGATACATGAGTACTGCATAACAAACAGTATATGCAAATTACAGTTCTTTTGTATCCTGTATATTTTTTAGTTCCACAGAATGTTTTCGTTGGAAATAAACTGTGCTTATGTATTTGCGGAGCAAGCTTCAGTTCTGAAATCCAAAAAAAAATCCAAAAACTGAAATATGTGGCACTGCCTCATAGCTGCTCAAGAACTAATGGTGGCTGATTCAAAATAGTCCTGGATCATGAGAGTTGCTGGACCACGGAATGCTGGATTTTAGAGGTCGGACTCCTTAGGAGGTTAGTGCCGTCAGTGCACCTCCTGTAGGCATTACTTAAGGTTCTTTGCAGCATGCCTTTGGCCCCTAGCTGCAACCCCTTTCATTCCTTTTACTGTACCTCCTTTCATAATTTTTCTTCCATCTTACTTTCCACCCTCTCCTTACAATTAATTCACATTGCAACTGCGAGGTTTTCCTCATGTTACACCTTTCAAACCTTTTACTGTCAATTTTCTTTTCAGCACTGAATGACCTCATAGGTCCCAGTGCTTGGCCTTTGGCCTAAATTCTATATCCACTTCAGTTCAATAGAGGTCTGACTGTACATCTAAATTTAATAAGCATAAAAGCTTTTCATACACAGTACGGCATAAGCTGATGAAGAAGAATTTAGATGACTTACTGGAGAATTTACCAAATGAACTAGTATCTAACTCTGAGCCATGACTCTTACCTTACTAGGCATGGGAGATCCCCTCCCATAAAGGGCTAAGAAGGTTATCTACTTGTGCAGAAATTCATGTAGTAGTGATCACAGCTTGAGGTCAAAGCATCAGAGACAACCCCTACCTCTCTTCCAGGAGCATTGCCAGCTACCCCTATAGAGATTGGATGAAATCATTACACAACCTACAGTAGCCTGCTCCTGTAGAGTGGTTTCATTTGTCAATACTAATTTCTGTGTTCCCATGCACTTTCCCTCTGCAGCTCCAGCTTGCTTGTGGTTTTGTTCCCCTCATTCTGTAGCTCATACAGCCAGCACCATGTGACAGCCCATTTATATTATGTACCCTAAGGCAGTTTGCAGGGGTTCATGATTTGTCTCCAAATAGTTACCCAGGGTTGGACACTGCATGCAGTTCTCTTTCACCCCTCCTCTCTTCCTATTGTCAAATATCATCAGTTTTAAGTGATAAGGGTTTTGCTGTTGAACAGGATAATCTCCAGTATCAAGAACTGTATCTACTGGTATTGAGCCTCTCAAGGTGGAGCTTTCACTTGGTTTAAGGATGGTAACACAGACTGATGAGGCTCAGGTTTCCATTTTGTTCCAAGGTCTCTATCAGCCCACATTTTCTTACAAGGAGCATCACTTGCTTCCTCCTCCTCAAGGTATACAAATATAAATAATGTTTTTGCACCTCTACAAACTTCTTAGACCCTTGTAGTAGAGCTGAGACAGTATTTTTGGGATAATTTAGAGGACATCTGAGTTTTGTTAGATGAGGTTGAAGAAATTCTCAAAATAACCCTTAAACGCCTACTGGACGGTATCATACGTCACTAAAAATTGTCTGTTGGGTGCCAAGTGGACGCATCAAACGCATTACTACAAAATTTCAACCTTCAGTTAACTTTGACTTACCGAAATGGTCGAAAACGCAATTGTAAGCCAAAACCTCTTACATTCTAGTAATATTCAATCATGTACCTTCATTTTGCAACAAATTGGAAGTCTCTAACACAATATTTCGATTTATGGTGAATTTTGAAAAAACATTTTTCTTACACCCGTAACTCGGCTCGAAAAATTTCAGAAATTCTTTCGTCATTTTGTCGTAATTTTGCACTGTTCTATATTAGTGCGTTACATAAAGTTTTATATATGAAAATGTGCGCAGTTTCATGTAAAATAAGCAAAATACAACGCATGGTTGTAGCTTTTTATCAGTTTGGAAATATTTTCATATAAACCACGATAACTGCCAAAATTTCAACCTTGTCAACTTTTGACTCGACCGAAAATGGTAAAAACACAATTGTAAGCTAAAACTCTTACATTCTAGTAATATTCAATCATTTACCTTCATTTTGCAACCAATTCGAAGTCTCTAGCACAATATTTCGATTTATGGTGAATTTTTAAACTTTTTTTCCTTTCGTCCGTGCCAGAAATTCTTTTTCGCGTTGTCGTAATCGTTTGCAACCATTTTATATTAGTCGTTACATAAAGTTTTATATATGGAAATGTGTGCAATTTCATGTAGAATACAAATAGAAAATAACTTATGGTTATAGCTTTATCAGTTTTAAATATTTTCATAAATCATCGATAACTGCCAAAATTTCAAGTTCAGTCAACTTTAACTCGACCAAATGGTAAAATGCAAAATTATAAGCTAAAACTCTACATTCTAGTAATATTCAATCATGTACCTTCATTTTTGGCAACAAACTGAAGTCTAACAATATTTCGATTTATGGTGAATTTCTGAAAAAAAACTTTTTTCCTTTACGCCTGTGGCTTCTTCGGCGAACATCAGAAATTCTTTCACGTTATCGTAATGTTTGCATCGTTTTACATTAGACGTTACATAAAGTTTTATATATGAAAATGCGCAATTTCATGGTAATACAATGGAAAATATGCTCATGGTTGTAGCTTTCTTATCAGTTTTGAAATATTTTCACATAAATCACCATAACTGCCAAAATTCAACCTTCTAGTCAACTTTAACTCGACGAAATGGTAAAAATGCAATTGTAAGCTAAAGCTCTTACATTCTAATAATATTCAATCGTTTACCTTCATTTTGCAATAAATTGGAAGTCTCTGGCACAATATTTCAATTTATGAGTGAATTTTTAAAACATTTCATTACGCCTGGCGCGGTAACTTCGGCTGAACATCTGGAAATTCTTTCACACGCTGTCATAATATTTGCTGAAGTTTTATATTAGATGTTATGCATAAAAGTTTTATATATGAAAATGTGCGCAATTTCATGTACAATACAACAGAATAACTCATGGTTGTAGCTTTTATCAGTTTGAAATATTTTCATATAAATCGCGATAAATAGAAAAATTCGACTTTCCGGCCAATCACAACTCGACCAAAATGGTCGAAACTGCAATTGTAAGCTAAAACACTTACAGTCTAGTAATATTCAATCAGCTTCATTTTTTCAACAAACGGAAGTCTCTAGCACAATATTTCGATTTATGGTAGAATTTTGAAAAACATTTTTTTACGCCATGCTTCTTAATTCATGCATCATTTTGTGATAATATTTTCTCTGTAAGTGCTTTGATTGTATTACAATTTGTTATATACCAAAATCATTGCAATTAGTGTACAATACAAAGAAAAAACAAAATAACCGATAGCTTTAACTGCTTTGCTCACAGAGTGATTTGTATAAAATTATATATGAAAATTTTTTTTTTGTGCTGTCATATATTCAATATTTATATATGATAATGATATTTTTTCCATTTCTAATGGTTACATGCAAACTTCAGGCAGTGCCAAAAATGAGCCAAAACAACTCTTAATCTTAAAAACTAAGCTGCTGTGATTTTTGAAAAACTTTTTCCGCCGCGCTTAACTCACCGAACGCCGCATACGGGGAGAGACGTTTTTGTAAATAGAGGCTCGGCGTTTAAAGGGTTAAGGCCTCTTTCAATCAAGTTTTTAGGCTAGGTCTCATAGGCATTAAATTTTGAAAACATCTCATTTTCCCAGGATGGTTCATGTACTTACTACAGACAAATAAGTTAGAGGAACCTCTAGAGGCTTTACTTAATCTTCTGCAGGAAATTTCATTGTAAATGAATTAGCAGGCAGGATGGAATGCAAAGGCTCCAAGGCTGGGTTTAATAAGCCAGTGACTAGCCCAGGTACCTTTTCTTTGCCAAAATCTAGTTCAGGAGACTTACTACAAATGGGCCGAGTGCCCATCTTATGTAATGATGTCCTTGAAGGTTTATAAGTCCATTGCCCTGAGATCTTTTTTTCCAGCTCTGTCTCCCTTTGAGGTAGATACAAATGATTTCTTGAGAGAGCTTTTAGTTCTTGCCAACTTGAAAGAATGGGTCTTATGGATAGCCAGTCAGATTTTGGAAGGTCCTCCATCAACTCATAATCCAGAACTTGGTGCCTCTCTTGGTAGAACATTCATTTTAAAGAATATTGTGTTGACCTTTTCTCTGACAAACTTTGCACTTAAGGAGAGGGATACAATTCTTATGAGGCTGTTTACTATGCTAGCATCATCTTTACTCATACTCAAGTAAGCAGTCTCCTGGAACCCAAACCAGGAGATCTTATACTCTGACCTCTTCCAGATCTAACACTTCAAGGTCTCAGTGCTTGCCCTTTTGCCTGGGTAGAGGCAAGAAATCTAGCAAAAAACCCTTCTTGGATGGCTGTAGAAGAAGATTAGGGATCTGTCTGCCCAAGACATCAACCATTTCCAGTAGGGGCATATCTCCAGAAATTTGGTCACATTAGCAGAAGATTGAAGAAGTTCTTTGGATATTGACAACCCTAAGGGAAGGTAACAAGCTTCCATTTCTTGAGTCATGCCCTCCATTGGCTTCTTAGCCAATAGTTTTATAGTCATACAATGAGGAATAGAGTATTTTCTTGCTTTGAACCATGAGGCGGGTCATGATATAGAAGATAGCTTTAAGAGGTGACAGTAAAGTCACAGTGATTCTACAGTAATCTTTATATAGTTCCCAAGCCCTCTTGGGGGTTGCAGACCCATCACTGATCTTAGTCCTCTAAATTTTTTACAGTAATACTATGATAATTTAATCCATAATATTATGATATGATACTTTAACCCATAACCAAATACTTGAACTATGTATTTTTCTAACTAGTTACCTTGCATTTTATATAGCTCTAGATATAATTGTTCTTGCAAAATACTCACTTTTGTCTTCCCATTCTCTTATATCTAACAGTTATAAGTGACCCCCATAGGAAACCAGTGGCATTTTTTGGGAAATAAAAAAATAAATGTGAGGCACCAGTCAGAAGGTAGGAAATGCATAAAGCACAACACAACCAGGTGAAAAATATATAGTTACAATCATTAGTAATAATAATAAAAAGAATTTAAAATAAGAAAAATGTAGCAAGGACAATTGTAGGGATGCATCTTAACCTAACATGGGGTGCTGGGTACTTGCCTTGCATGTGGGATTTGCTCCTCGAAGACCCCTCATCCTAAATTGACCTAGAGCACCATATAAATCGTGAAAGTGAAATACAAAGATTCATCTCAACCTAACCCTCTACACCAAATCTTAACTGCCAAGTTGGCACCCCCACCTTCCCCTTAGCTTTGCACATGGCATATTTCTTACCTGGAAGTTGGGAGGTACACAATAAACGGTACACATTTCCCATTTTCCCATTCCCAATCATTGTAATTGACTCTCAGCCAAGGTTTGTTTAATGGAGGAGAATCAAGAGGCATTTTACTTCTCTCGCATGATATAAGGTACATCGTTTAAGATCTCCAGCAGTACTTCTTACATGCTACACACAAGGCAGCCATCGTTAAATTGAAGAAACTGTCATGTGTTCCAGGTCTGAAAACATCCAGGTACTTTAGCATAAGAATACATGGTTTCCATATGTTAAAATAACTAGGTAAACAGAAAACAAGCACCCATAAATTATCATGAATAGTCCACACTTTACCAGTGCCTGTAACTCCTAATGTCCAAGAACTTGGAGTGGAACTTTCAAAACAGTAACACTAGACTTTGGAAAAATGATGCAAGCCTTCATATCTTTACCAGGAATTATTCACTTTGTTATTCACCAGACCCTTATATTCCTTAGAAAAAAAAATGCTAAAATCACTCATGAACATTCCTGATATTAAATTTGGTATGGGCTAGGAACTGAGTACTGTATTATATTAACCCTGTTATCTGACTGTGACTCCCTTTTGGATAGAAACTGTATCTTTGGTGCATCCCTCCACTCAGGGGCTACATCTTTGTATCGATAGACCTCAAATAGTTTACCTATTCTCAGGTTCTAGTGCACCATTCCATGAGGAAATGCCTCTGGCTTTTGTAGCAAGGCAAGGTGCTTCAATTGAGACCCTTGTGCTTGAACCTTGCAAGAGCCCCACTGGTTTTCACGAGTGGCGTTCTTGACTTACAAGGTGAGGTACTTTAAAGACTAGATGGTGAACTTGAGGAGCACTTACAGCATCTCACCAATCTGTGCCAGTGGCAGGGTTTAGTCATCAACTAGGAGGAGGCAGACTTGCCTCCCCACAGGATAGATATCTGCATAGGAATGAAGATAAATATTATGACCCAGTTAAGTGTTATCGTATAGTCTAAACGACTTGAAATGTACTAACCTAATCATAGCCTAAGCCTTATACTACGACACCCAGGTTGCTTCACTTATATGCTATTCCAGATTGCACTTAAAACACTGCATTGCGTTGTGTGTATTGATCTAAGACATAAACAATATAAACTTACTCTTAGTTCAAATTGCGGATTCAATATTCCTAGCTTGAATTAGAATGAGACTGGCATAAGCACAATCTCTACTTTGTAACCCTCATCCAAAGCACACCTCAAGAAATTCTCCTTACATTTAGATATGCATATCTCCTAAAGGAAATCTCCCTAAATGAACTGTAAAATGAAAGGGAATACTTAAGTGGACTTGGAGGCACCGGCAACTGTGGCTGCATTCCCTTTTCTTGAGTTCCTTTTAGAGCTACACTGCACCAAGGCTGTGATGAGACTGACTCACAACGGTCGCCGACTAACACCAAATGTTCGGACTAATCATTGACAAACAACCGATGCTGGTAGTTACACTATTATACATATATTTACAATTAAATACATGAAACGGCCAAAACAACGATTTTCATTACTAAATACAAAACAACAAAACATAACATCTTTCTTCTACATAATATCATTTCCACTTTATGCAATTTAGAAAGAATACATAAAACTATACTCACAACTTGCGGAAAGTACACTTTCTTGTCGAAGTTTTACATACTCCCCACAAGAAAAACTTATGCCTACATTATTTACAAAGTCCTGTTCTTATCAATGCCTTTCTGGCTTCTGCAGCTATTTGAGCAGTCTTCTGCTGCTTGGGCGGGTGCTTGATTGAATGTCTTCTGTCGCAGGATTAATTTCCCTTATATCCTGCCACAGTTCTAAGGGGTATAACGTAATGACAGGTCTCATGAGCTGACTATGGGCCATTCTTAGAGTAGCCACTCTTGGGACCTTGTCTTGCCCCATGTGTAACTCGATCACTTGGCCCCTCGTCATGAATGAGGATTACTTCCCCTGTCCTGGGACAAGAGCCATGCATCGTTCCTACTCGATGGGTCTCTTAATGCTGTTAAATACTCCCTCTCCCATCTTTTCCACAAGTCGTCGCACAACTTGGATACATACAGGAATCTTTCTCTGGTGAACTCTCTCCATTCCATAGGTAGGGTCACCAGAGATCTCTTCCTAATTTATTACTTCTCTTGGGAAGGACTTAAAGCTTTCTTCCAAGGATCAAATGGTTAGTGGCTAAAATTTCTAATTGATTCAAGTCCCATGGCGTGTACCTTAATGGTCTGTCATTGATAATTCCTTCCAGCTCCATCAGCACACAGGTCAGTTCCTCAAAACTGAGAAAGGCTTGGCCTACAATCATTTTTAGGCATGATTTAAGAAGTCCTATCAGCCTTTCCCATATAGCACCAAACCATGGTGCTCTCACTGGAATGAATTTCCAGTTACACTTTATATCTGGCAGGTGTTCCTTTATCTTCGGATTCTCCGACATGGTCTTAAAGTATTCTGATGCCGCTACAAATGTGGTAGCGTTGTCACTCAACATGAGTGCTTGGAAACCTCTTCTGTTGCATGAGGAATGAGTCACAGGACTGGTTATCAACTAGCTCCACATGTATGCCTCTAGTTATGGGGCACGTAAATATAAGATAATATAAGCCTTCTCAGGGCTCTGTCCTTTTCCATTAACCCATAATGTGCTGGTGTAGTCCACGCCTGTGGTATTAAAAGGTTGTTTGCATTGCACCCTGAACTCAGGTAATGGAGAAACTATATGTTGGGCCTATACAGCCTCCCTGCATTCTCCTGCAAATAACACAATGGTGTAATATACTCTTAGTTAATTTCCTTATCTGTGGGATCCAGAACTCCTGTCTGACACTCACCACAGTTGCATTTACACCCATATGAGCATTAGCATCATGATGTTCTTTAATAATTACCCGAGTAACATAGCAACTCTTCGGCAATAGTATAGGAAACTTAGCAGGTTCGGGTAACTGTGTGTGTTCTATTCTACCCTTACACCTTATTACCCTGTTGTCCAGGTAAAGGTTCAACTGGTGTAAGAGAGCTAGTTTTGGCTTTCTTAACCCCCTTCATCAAACTCTCATATTCCTCTTGGAAAAATTCCCTTTGTATGATGGCATTAGTCTTATTCTTTGCCTCTTGGAGTTCTTCCAATGTCAGTTCACCATGCCTCTTCATATTGATTGAACTCCTACAATTATTCAAAAATCATAGGATCCACGCTGCGGTCCTATAGACCTTTTTAACCTTGCTGAATCTTTCCCAATTCAGCAGATGAGTATCACCATTCAGGTTGTCCCCTACAGTATTGACCAAAATGTTGTCTTCTCTACCCTGCAAAGTGATCCAGCAACCCATGACCTGTTTATTGGTCAAGAGGAATTTTTTTAACCAAGGGGGTCCCTCCCACCAGAAAGAACTATCCAAGATCATTTCTGTCCTTTGTCCCATGTGTCAACCAGTCACTGGGATTATCATCTGTAGGCACATAGGACAAGACTGCCTCTGGAATTAAAGAGTTTATTTCTGTACTCTGTTTGTCACAAATACAGGGAGAACACTTTTGATACTAGCCAACTTAGGGCAACTTTTTGTCCGACTCTCAATTCCAAACAAACAGTTCTGGCAAACTTGCCATCAACTTCTCAAAGGATTCTTTAATAAATTTTTTGGCCATTCTAGCTAACTAGGCAACAATGCCATCAGCTCAAGTTTTGGAACAGTTAATTCTTTAAATGGGTGCTACTCTTGCCTTTGCCATCATTAAATAAGAGTTTTCTGTTCTTAACTCTATAGACTACACAACCATATGACTAACTCACTGGCAATCCCATATGAGTATGTTTGCAATGAGTCCCCCATCTCCTAGGCTAGTATTTCTAGGAAAGGAAATATCAAAACTTTTCCAAGTCTTCAGATAGCTCAACCCATTGTTTCTGTAATGGGTCTGGGGAGTTGTTCATCCCAATCCAGTTTACTGTTGCTCCCACAAAAATCTGGATAGTATATCTTTGCCCTTAAAACTTTGTTTTAAACAGCAGAACTTTGAATAGGTCAGCTGTTATATGTGGTCCCATCCACAAATAATCGTTCAAGCTTAACCCACTTTTCCCTGTCTGACTGAACAGTCAAATGCTATCCTAATAGTTGTTGTTGCACTGTCCATTTTAACACCATGATGTGCCAAGAAATGACAGTCTTCCTCTGTTTTAAAATTTTCCACTCTATGAATCTCCTATCCTCCTGATCTTTCAGGATTTTCTGGTAGTATTCCAGATACTGAGTTTCTTTCTGAAACTTGACACACTGTTGTTTTAATCTAATCAAAGCCAACTCAAAGTTGGAAGTTAATCTCCTTTTATTGCCTTTCCAAGGCAATGCCACAACATACTGTTTGTCAATTTCAGAATAAGTTATAGTACTCTCAAAGTTCTCCAATACTTTCCGTCCCTGTTCCATTATTTCACTGCAGTCAATGCCTAAATGATCTAAACTCCACAAAGTTTCAAGATCTTCCGTTGGATCCTTTAAATGAGTACCCCCTTCAACCGTAATTATGTTGTTGGTCTCACTGCCAGTTTTAAATGAAACATGAGTCTCCTTGGTGGGAGGAGACCAAGGTCTGCTACCATGTAAAATCAATATTGGTTGGTAGTAACACTAAATTTTCAAATTTTGTATACCCTTGAAGTAAAATGTTGTACACATTGTCAAGTCTTTCCCTCGGACTCTTGTATCAGCAGGTTCAGGAAGGTAATGCAGTTGTTCCTGTCTCGATGGGAGCAGCCAGCTCGGCAGTGGCAAGTCGTCCTCGGTCACCTGTTGTCCTTGGAGAGGTTGGTCCCTCAAGGGTGGCTTCACCTTTGTTCTCACCAGTGGAGATTGAAGGAGTTCTGTTCTCAGGCTCGAGATCCCCTGTTCTTTCCCATTCCTCTCTCGGAGGAAGTGAGCTAGGACCTAGACTTGTGGATGGATGACAGAAACCTTGTAATAGGAGTATCTGCATACTCCCCCTCCCGACATGCTTCTGGTCTCAGACACATTGACCAAGGGATGGGGCGCACACCTGGAGGAGTTGCTGGTTTCAGGTGTGTGGAACCGAGGCGACAAGCACTTTCACATCAATATCCTAGAACTCAAGGCAGCCTTCCTGGACCTCCAAGAGTTTCAGGATCGAGTGATGGGACACTCGGTGGTGTTGATGAGCAAGAACACCACAGTAGAGGCATATGTCAACAAGCAAGGGGGCCTCATGTCCCTCCCGCTTCATCAGTTGACAATGCAGATGCACGAGTGGGCAGTAGTTCATTCAGTAGAGCTATCAGCCAGATACATTCCAGACAAGAGGAACATAGTGGCAGACAAGCTCAGCCTCCAGGATCAAGTGATAGGGATAAAATGGTCCCTTCACACGGACAATGCGGAGAGGTTGTTTGAGTTGTGGGGACTTCCATCCATCGACTTGTTTGCCACCCAGCACAACAGGAAGTTTCAAGTCTTCTGTTCCATTGTGCCAAATCCATGGGCCGCTGCAGAGGACGCATTTCAACACCCATGGGGACAACTTGACACCTGCTCCTTCCCTCTGTTTTGTTTGATTCGCAGGATGATCAATAGGTGTTGATCACCCCGAATCTCAGGATGATCTAGTGGCTCCCAAGTGGCCACATGCCAGTTGTACCCTGACCTGCTGCTCTGCTTTCTGGGTGCCGAGAGATCGCCCGCCCCACCCCCCAACAACCTTGTGTCAACCACATGTAGAACAGTTCCATCAGGCAGTGCAGTCCCTGTGTCTTTACATGGCTGGAGACTATCCAGCATCTCTTGCGAGTGAGAGGCTTTTCTGGCCTGTGCTAGTCATCAGAGGGCTGGATACCTTAGGCAGTCCTCTGCAGCAGTATACCAGGAAAATGAGCTGTCTTCTGTGTGGTTGGTGTCATAGACGGGGTCTCTCTCTGGTCGGAGACTACTATTCAGCAGTCGGCCTGTTCATCTTTCTTCACTGAGAGAAGCTTCTCTCCATCTCAGCTGTGAGAGGCTATATGCCCCCTGGGCCTAGTCTTGCACTTGAGCTGGAGTAAATATCTCTCCTCACTGGAGATTTTTGCTGCTGATGAGAAGCTTCAAAATGCCTTGCCCTCCCAAGGACTCAGGCCCTGAGTGGGATGTGACTCTCATTTTGAGAGCCTGACTTGTGTACACGTCATGAGCCTGTAAGAGAGTCGTCAAACAGGATCTGACCCTCAAGACCATCTTTCTGCTTGTCCTGGTATTGGCGAAGAGAGTATGCAAACTTCATGGACTTTCATTCAACGTTAAACACTTGAGGGGATGGGGATCAGTTATTCTCGACTTCGTCCTGGAGATCAGTATGAAGACTCCAGAACCACATTAGGTCCCTGACACCAGGTTCGAGTCCTGTATAATCCTCCCTGAGGACTTTGTTAGTAATAGTCCAGACAAGATGCTACTGTGTCCTGTTAAGTGCTGCAGTACTATCTTATGAGGACTCAACGTCTCTGGCCTGAATATCGATGACTCTTTGTTAGTACTGGCTCGTCCAAGAACACGATCTCTACAGCTTTGTGAGCGATGAGAGTGTACTCTGGCTAGTGAAGATGACACTGGTAGACTCTGCCCAAGAGTTCTTGAAGTCGAGGAATTGGTCCATCCCTCATGTTCCAGAAGAATCTGTCGGTTCCTCTGGTACTGAAGGTGGGGGCGTGGTCACAGCAGACCACGTTCACATCCTTTTACCTTCAGGACATTGCCCACAAGTCCTTGGACACCTTTTCCTTGGGAGCTGTGGTGGCTGCTCAACAAGCTATGTGTAGCTCACCCAGCTCCTCTAAGAGGACAGGTAGCATCTCATCTAAGGTGTTTGGTTGCAGTTATGGTAGGTAAGAGAGTTTGTGTGAGTGACTGGCCTCTCCTCCTCTTCCTTCCTTCCATCTTTCATTTTCTTTCTTCAGGCAGAGAGTGGGATTCAAGCCATCATGTGCTGGAACTGGCGACTGATGCAGGTAAGTGTCACATCGAGCTCCCATTCTATTCTTCTGTCTTAGGATTATAGAAGCAATCCCTGCCCTTCTCTCTAGCAAGGGAAAGGGACCCTGACAATGCAAACCCAATGTTGTACAGTATTTGCTTTATTGTCACCAACTCTTAGATTCATCCTAGCCTTTTTCAAATGATGTTGTGTTTTCTCACTCATCTGAGAAGGCCCAGAAGTCTGACAGTTGATCATGCAGTTCTTACGCTCTGATCAGCATGTCAGAGGCACGGTACTCTTCCTTGCTCTAGTGACCAGGAAGAGAACCCAGGTGTGGTGAACTCCTGTCAGTTCAGAGACTCGCTCAGATTCCTCCCTCCAATAAGTAAGTCTTCTTTATGTAAAGGACCGATTGCCCGTATATTGTGTAGGAACAAATGACAAATTTTAAAAGTAATTTGTATTTTTCCTAACTATACAAACTTGAGGTCCTTTACAGTTTTCTGCCCAGCTCATGCCACCCCTCAGTCTGATAACTGGCTGAAAGGCAAATTGGAATGTTTACATCTGGGTGGGCAGGACTCCCACCTAACCACCTTGTTCGAAAGTTTAATGGCCGTTCAAGCTTCACTAAAAATAATTCCTTATGTAAAGGACCTCAGGTTTTGTATAGTTAGGAAAAATACAAATTACTTTTAAAATTTGTCATTTTTATCATTCATGTCCTGGTTAGGTATGTGCCTAATTTCAGATACTGAGAAGACATTCAAAGCCGTTGAACACAGTAACTAATCCAACAATATATGCGACAACAACAGTTATGATAAAAAGTACCGTATACAATGAATGTGAGAGTGTATGTTCATTTGTCTGCTGGTTTTTTTACAGCTTGGAGATATTTTTTTGCACTCGCACTTTGGTGTCTCCACATCAAATTGAAATCTAATGAACATTTCATGCAACTATTTGGGTGAATGTGTGTGTGTATGGGAAAGAGCAAGAGAACAGGGCAATATTGTTTTTTATATGGTATGTTATACAAAAATTTACGAAATCTTTACACCCTCCGAAATACCTGGTAAGCTGCTTAGACTAGGTGAGTATATGAGTTTGGGTGAGTATATAGGCCTAATGCACAATATTCAACGATAGGCACAATTTAAGTATTCACATTTATTAAGAGATACGGGTGATTAAATTCATCAAAACTTCAATAAGTTAAAGATACACTATGCAAGAGACAGGAACAAGCAGACAGACAGGCATACGATTGTTTTCATAAGTAATTTACAGGTAATTGGCGAGTGAACATAGCATAAATATATGTAAATGTAGTGATTTTCATTAAAGCATGAAAGACGGTGTATATACGTTGTCCTTCAATACCAAAATGTATTACAAAACTGTTGCTATCTGCTCAGTATAAAATCAGCAGACTAGTCTACGTACACACTCGCCTTTAGTGCCTAAGGTACTTTTCTTTTTTAATATTTTGTTATTCCTACCTTCATTGTTGCATTCAGTAATGAATTTAACAGCGTACAATACCCTCTTGAGAACTTGCAGTGAAGGAATGCCACATAAGAAGAGAGGAAAGAAATAGATTTTCACATGATTCCTTAACTGGCACTGGTGTCGGTGCAGCTTGTATTTCAGGGTTTGGGTCTTCGTTACAATAAGTGTTGGGTATATGTGGAATTTTTTGGTTTTTCTTTCCATTAACATCAACTGAAAAAATGTTTTATATAGTCTTGGGACGA
>NC_089792.1:41069138-41099138 GCF_040412425.1 Macrobrachium rosenbergii | reverse complement strand
CGACTATGATAATGGCACTGTACCAAGTTGGCACTTATATAATAATACTTAATGGTTTTGGCATATATGATTTTAAAATGTATCATGGGCATGAGAGGGAAGTCATACGACTTATGAATTTGAAATGTCTGTCAATTTGCCCTCTGCATTGGCAGAATGGGAAGTAAAGTAAAATTTGGGCCTTGGTAAGGCATGAAATAAATGCAAGGGGTACTCAAAGGCAAAAGAAAAAGAAACAAAGGGAAATGTTAAAGGAAAAGAATAACGTACAGGATTGTAGGGAAAAGAAACAGGCAAAGACTTGGGCATTCTCTTTCTGGATAGAGGTGCCAAAGAACTTCTTGGGATAAAAGGGTGGCACTGTACCAGATTTGCACTGGTGCCAGGAGATCTCAGCAGCTCTTTAGGCTACCTGATATTACCTACGCCTGTGATTTCTGCCACGGATCTCTTTTAGGTTGATGGTTCTCCTTGGTAGGGGGATAGGTCGAACCGAGCCAGAGGAGGACATTGGAGTGCCACCCGTGTCGGCTACTATGGCGTGAATCGGGGCCATTTGTTGATCTCTACCCAAGTCATTCATAGTTCAGTGAGTTCATCGGCCATTTGAGGCACGGCAGAATCCTTACTCGTGGTCGTATCTGGGGAGACTGGGAAAGAGAGGAAGAGGTCTTGATGGGCATGATAGGCTCGCAGGTTACCATGACCAGCTTAGAGACGGGGTTGTGAGGCTGCACCTTCGGGTGAGCTCCTGCTGTGGTCGGAGGAATCCATCTCCCTTACTGGCACTGGTAGTGGAGCCAAGCTGGGAGAAGAGAGGGGATCCTGATTGGGATCTCTTGAAAGGAGATTGGGGGCATGCTCTGGCGCTGGCACGAAGGCAGGGTCAGGCACTAGTATTTGATTTGGAATTTGCTCGTAGTTTGGAACGGATGGAGCTTGCCACTGGCAGAGACTGTGAATTAAGTTTGGGATTTCTGGGAGGGAGATCTATTTGGTGCTTTGGCACTGGCACTGGGCCAGGGACCTGGCACTGGAATGGGATCTGGAGATTGATTTTGATGGAGTGGCCATTGCACATTGTATTCCATTGTATTCCGGTGGCACTGGCAGTGGAATGAATGAAGGTGTTTGAGTCTTACTCATGCCTAATGAATGATTTGAGGGTTTTGGACACCTGGATTGCTGTAACTTAGATGGGGACTGGAAGTCTTGTCCCAGGAGGATTTCATAATCTGCAGGAATATAACTTGCTACTGCAAGGTTGCAGATTTGGATTTATGTCTTGTAGCTCTCAACTGAACAGTAGGGAGTATCATTAAAATTTATTAAATTTTAATTGTGAATTTACGTCAGTTAATGCTAGCTCCATAGGGAACGTCTTCCTTATGAGAATTTGCGCGCGGAGTCATCAAATGCCTTGACCTGGCGTGCGGGGTAGCTACTTCGAGGACGGGCCACATATATGGGACCTTTGGCTGGAGGGCCTAAGGACTTTGGATTTGTAACTGACTTCCAGTGGCTCCTTCGTGGATGTTTTTTCGTCTATATGCCTTGAGGCCACGGAAATGGCGACTTGCCTTGGGGAGGTGTACCAACATTCCTTAAAAGCAATTAAGACCAGCAAAAGAGAGCACAGGGATATAGGTCTTGGGGACAAGAGGATAAAGCACTACTAGTATGCTTATCCTCCATATGACTAAGCTAATTCTTTTACCTGCTTTGACCTTTTTCTGTCAAACTGCAACAACAACCACTTTGTGAGTTACCCTATGGTCCTTACCCTACTCCTAGTCTTGCTCTCCTATCTTTAAGAAATTGATCCCTATGTTAAAAGGGCGGAGAAGACAGAGAGCAATATATATTTGTGACTATATATATATATATATATATATATATATATATATATATATATATATATATATATATATATATACTATATATAGTATATATATATATATATATATAATCATGAAGCTAAAATGTCGCTTAATATCAATTCACGCTACCTCAGGATATCTCCGTTGGAGAATTATGCGAGAAGGGGAACTTATATACGTGATAAATGGTGGAATCGTCAGGACACAGACCCATGACACGAAAACCTATTCAGCGACTCCAGTGGACTGTTAACCATTGAGCCACGACGAGTAAAAGCAGTACAACATCTCGGCAAAGACTTGTTATTCTCTATACACTCTTGATGGCTCAATAGTTTGCGTCCGCTGGGTCGCTAATAGGATTTTTGTCGCGAATTCATGTTTGATTTATTCAATTCATTATCATATATAAATTCGCTTCGGCGACAATTGCCGGCGTAACGACAATTCGTGAATTCGATATTGATGACATTTATAACTCTATGATTATATATAAATCACGGTATGATTTATATATATATATATATATATATATATATATATATATATATATATATATATATATATATATATATATATATATATATATATATATATATATATATATATATACACACAAAGGACTTATGTGAAATTCGCCATTCATATCTTTCCTGTCGTTATCTTCCACAAATTCTCAGCTATCTCCAGCCACCCTTCTCATTGCTAGGTCTGTACAGTTCACTGATAATTTCAATTGGTTTTACATGTTCAGTAGGAATGATATAATGACACAAGAACTTTCATAATATAGGTCTCTGGACAGTGCCAAATACCTTCTTGTAATCAACAAAAGACTGCTGCATAGTATTCATATATAATACAGATATTTAATCTCTGAAACTCTGCCTTTGTTAAAAGCAGCCTGTTTCTGTCAAAGCTCTGTATCAATTTCTTTCTCCAGTGTAATGAGAATGAGCGTATTGAATTTTTCAAATACAATCAGCGTAAGTGCAATGCCCCTGCTGTTACCTCTTTCAGTCAGATCACCTTTTTTGGTCTTCCAGTTCCTAATCATCAGATGTCGTTTCAGTTTGAGCTAAAATCACCCCATAGCAACAACCCCTTTCATTCTATTACTGTACCTCTGTTCATAATCTCTTTGTTCCACCGTACCTTTCACCCTCTCCTAACAATATTTTTTCATAGTGCAACTGCGAGGTTTTTCTATTCTATTCTATTCCGTTTCTGGATAAGCGCAAAAACAAAAAGACAAAACCAATGAAATGTTAGGTTCTCACGATAATGCAATTTACGTAAGATGAATTTTACAGTAAATAAATAAAATATGAAAAGCAGTTATTTCATTTAAAAGCTGCACCAGGCATGATGCAACTAATCTAAAAAGAAAAGTTTGGAAAACACCAGTCATGTTTAATTTCTTTTAGTTAGCCTTTTTACATCCAGTAGCTAGAAAATTTTCTGTGAAGCCTAATATACGCCATAGAAAACGAATTATTTAAATTTTCATGGGGTCTTATTAATGTTCACTTTGCAATGCACTCGTTCATATCTAGTTTGTCTGTATGTTTCAGATTATATTTGCTTACATAACAGGATATAACTATGATGTATTTTAACTATACTCGTATATTACTTATCACAGTGAAATCATACGTGAAATTTTCTTTGGAATTTTAAAGGATAGATCAACTTTGTCAAGAAACAAAGAAACCGAAAACCTACAATAAGCTTCAATACACATGCGAGTCATAACGCGTAAAATTAGCGTACTTAATATGTTATAAGATCTCTGTGGCGAAATATTCGTCATACAAGAGTCCTTGTAAAGACAACCTCTTAAACTAGGAATCACTTCTGATGTTTGATAGCTGGTACCAGACAACTAATTCTCAAAGAGCAAGATTCAAAATTAATATCAAGATGTGGGCATATCTAAATATCTCATACTTAAACTGTTGCACTGATATATCTGGAATTCTGTGTTATAAAGGGTGCTTATTATGTGAAATAAACATATATTTCGTTGACATAATTATTCAGTAATCTTTACTTTTAGGATGTAAATCTGTTTTG
Organism: Macrobrachium rosenbergii; assembly: GCF_040412425.1. NCBI lineage: Eukaryota > Metazoa > Arthropoda > Malacostraca > Decapoda > Palaemonidae > Macrobrachium > Macrobrachium rosenbergii. The sequence goes on along the minus strand of NC_089792.1, from coordinate 41,095,182 downwards.
AATTTAAGTTCCGAAATTTCTTTCAAATTTAAAAATTCTTCAGGGGGGAACCAATTTACGAGTTGCTGCAAATAAACAATTTATTGGTGAGAAAATTATGAAAGAAAAAGAAAGTAGGATAGAAACAAGTTTTTTGTTTTCGAGTCGTGGTTTGGGATTTGCCAAGATGCCGAACTATTGTTGTTTAGTTTATGGAAATAACCTATATTCATTAATATTTTTTCTCCAGTGTAGGCAGGTTATATGTTATGAAGCAAAATAATATTGTTAACTTTCTTTTTGGCCTGGGGTAGATTGCTCCACCATTGGCATCTTCTCTAGAAAAAAATCTGTTAGTCTGTTGCTCCCTGCCTCTGTCCCCATAAGTTTCCCTGTCTATCTCCACCTCCGTGGCTCTGTCTTCGTCGTTCTGTATATTTTCTCACCTCTATCCCTGTCTGTCTGTATATCTCTACCTTTCTTCCTGCCTTTTTTGTATATATACCTTTCTGCCTTTATCCTTAGGCCTACTTGTCAGTACATCCCTCCACATCTGTCCCTGCCTCTCAGAATATCTACCCACTGCTATCCCATGTTTGAATCTCTCTCTTCACTTCTGTTCCTGCTTGTTTATCCCTTTCGTAATTATTAAATCTTCTTAGCCTAATGAGAAATCACTGATAAGCTTGCATATTTGTTGAACATTTAATGTCACTTGACTATACGGGAAGTACAAATGAAGTTCTGGTCAGTTTTTACACATCGCCGGTTACCTGAATATTGGCGGTTCTTCTTTTAAGTTCTAAACAAACGCCTCCCAAACTTACTACTTCATACAGTTACATAAAGTAATAATTCTCATATTCTAAGAACACAGCAGTAATATCTATTCATACCTCTTTGTATCACATTTCCTCACATCTACCCTTGTCTCCCGGTTAAACTCTCCTCCCACAGCTATCCTTGTTTGCGTCTTCATGTTTTTCCTCGCTTCTCTTCCTGTCTAATTGGCTGTATTTCTATCCCAATATACTCCAGTTTGTTTGTCCCTTGTAATTGGGTGCCTGTCTCTCTTTGTACCGCCCGCCTGAGTCTGTGTATCACTGTGCTTAAGTTCAAAGATCTCTCCGCATTTAAGGGTAACTAAAATTAGTCATCCTCTTTACCAAAAAAGTTAAATAAAGAGAATAACATAATGAGCCATGTTAGTTGAAATCATAGATTTCTACCTTGTAGTATCAGTGACGATGATTAACAGTAGGCATATGGCGGTACACCACCAAGTAAATAATAGGCTACCGAGGAATTTCCTAGCAATTATTAGTTTTCTGTAATAGGAAACTATTGAGATGGCTTTGTCTGCCCGTCCGCACTTTTTCTGTCCCCACTTTTTATGTCCATCCTCAGATCTTAAAAACTACTGAGGCTAAAGGGCTGCAAATTGGTATGTTGATCATCCACCCTGTGCGGACAGACAGACAAAGACATCTCAATAGTTTTCTTTTACAGGAAATTAAAAATTGCTGGAAATTCTTCGGTATTATTACTGGTGGTGTACCTAGCTATACTACTGATAATCGTCGTCTTGATACTAAAATAGATTAGAACGAGGACGTGCAGAGAACTTTTACAGGGCAGGTGCTCAGGTGAAAAAAGGGCAAAATATAATAATGAATGAGCCAAAATATACATACAACTTCTCAATATTCTCTCAACTTTATTTAAACTAGGCATTAATAATTCAAGAAAACAATAAACATGACTGATTATCATAAATACAAAATGGCTAATGCCTTAGATGAACATGCAATATACCGCACTGACTACCTGCAGCAATAGAGCTTGGGAATATATTTAAAAAAAAATTATATATTATTTACAAATAAATAACAAAAGAAAATGATCAATCAGTATGATTAATACAGTAGGTTGCTAACCAGACTTATCATTTTATATTTATAAAGAACCTCCTGTGTGCCATTTCTTTGAATATGTTGATAACCTCACTGTTGTTGATTTTGATATCCTTTTCAATTGCTGTAACAAAGATCAGATAGCCTCCCCACTGCACTGGCTACGCAACTTAGTCTTCACAAGCTTGAGTTGGAGAAGGTCCTTTCCACTGTTGCAGTTAGACAGGCAAGTGGCATAAATTGTTAAAAGTTCAGCATAAGTGAAATATTTCCTGAGTATTGTTTACCTTCATCAGGTTGAGCATTGAAGCTGCAGTGTTCTGTGGATGGCAAGGGAAATGAGGAATAAAAATCTTCAATTCCAACTGTAACTTGTCTACTTCTTCTAGCTCATAAAACTGACATAATTTTTGTAATGAGCTTGAATGCTTCTTCATTCACAGGTTCTTTCAGTTATCTTGGACTGTCGTAATGGAAAGCCTTTAAGAAACCCCCTTGTTGTGTTGTCTCCATCTTTAAATCTTCTTTGTAGCTCTTGAGATATTTTATCTAAAAACACATAAAATACTCTCACGCGGTAGTAATCATCAAGGTCTGATATTGCTGGTCCTCAGTAGTAGCAGATGTAGCACTATCTTGTATCTTTCAGGCATTTTCCTTCTTCTGCCTTGTCCAGGAATCTAGAGGAGGTTGATGGCCATAGATTCAGCTCTGTCTTTGACTTTTGTAAAAAATCTCTTGAAACTTCTCATCATTTCTTAACTCTCTCAGCTTTGCTTAGCACTCCATCACAATTCTATAGGAAGCAGCTAAATCCAAGGTCTTTCAGTTGTAGTGCATTAGATGCAAGCAGTTTCTTGAAAACTGAGGTAGCAATCTCAAGACAAACAAAAATTCAAAGTTAATACTTTTCAGCAATATTGAGGCCTCCCCTGCTGACGTGTCAGGAGGATCCTTTTACTATCTCTTCTAGAAACTGCTTCCAGAGCTGGGGATGACCCTTCTTCATAGTTCTAGAGCTGATTCTCTGCAAAGCCCATCTTGTGTCTGATAGCTTCTGAAGTTCAAGTGGGCGATCTTCTGGATACATTACTTTTGGATCTCCATGAATGCAGCATGCGTTTTGAAGGTTAGCAACAAAGCATACAATTTCTCCACCAAGCTGAAAAAAGTTATAAACTGAATACTTGATTTGGCACTTTCAACTAAGACTAGATTTAGGCAATGTGCACTTGACAATGTACATAGAGTGCCTTTGGGTTCTGTCTCTGGAGTCTGGACTGCAATCGTTGTATAATCCACTCATATTTGCTGCCCCATCATATCCTTGCCTCGCATATCATCTATGTTTAGGTTATTTGCATTAAGCATAGAGATCACTTCTTTCTCAGTGCCTCACCAGTTGTTGATTGAACATTGAATACCTGTATGGAAACGTTCTTTTATTTTGAAGTCATGAACATACCTCACAACAAAGAGACCTGTTCTGTATGTGAAACATCTGTTGTTTCATCCATGAGGATGGAGAAGACCTTGCTCTGGTGAATTTCTTCTAATATCACTCTTCTAACTGAAATGGCCAAAGCCTTGATCAGGTCATTCTGAGTCCTGTTTGAAAGTAGTGACATGGGGTCTTTTCAGTATATCTTGTTTTCTTTAATTACATCAAGAGTGCAATTGAACAACTGTCATACTTGCTAAACATTTCTACAAGTTCAAAAAAATTTCTCGATTTTCACTGGTAGAGATTTCTCTGTCGCCCCTAAATGGCAAGCCTTGTCTTGCCAGAGTATAGTGTGATGGAGATCAAGCCTGTCTAAAAATTTCTCAGTTTTCTCTGCTTCTCTTTGTCTCTAACACTTGTACTTCTCTATTTGCTGTTTCTAATGCAATATCTAATGTGGCTCTGGAATCCTTTCCATCAGACCATACCAATCATGTGAGATTCTGAACCAGCATGCTCTTTTATTTTCTCTAAAGCTGTCCTCCAACGGCTTATGCCTCTGATTTCCAAGCTACTCGGCCACTGTACCTTTCAAACAGACAGTCAAACAGACGACAGCTGAAGCAGAACATGGCATCTTTCTGAGGTGAATATTCTAACCAAGAGTTCTTTTCATACCATTTCTTCTGAAACAGGCGTCCTTCTAAATTCTTGGGATATGTGAAATTACAGGTTGACAAGGACCATAATTATTGCAGAGTTTGATAAAAGATTCACTAATACGTATCTTATAAGTAACAACATGTGCAGGATCATTTTGGATATTGTAATTCAGGTAGCATGGAAAATGGCTCTTCAACATCAGTCACTTCGGCTCTTGCTTCAATCACAGAACTCTGTGGGCAACTTGCTCTTCTAGGTCATCTACACTGTCTTCTTCATTTGGCTCATCGTCTGCTTCCATATCTTCAGTTTCTGATTCTTCGCTCTCCTGAGTCTCCTCCCGGTCTCTGAATCCTCCCTCCACTTGCTCAGATATTGAAGCTGCCACTCTAGGCTTCATCAATCATAAAGAGTTCTGCTACCTTTGGCAGCATCTTGTCTGCACCGTTCCTGTTCCTTTTTCTTCTCTCCTTCCGTGGCATACTCAAGATGATTAATATAATAAAATCTGAATGGAAAGACAAATGTTACACTATTCAATATTCCAAGATATCTAAAGGGTATTATAACATAATAACATAAAATGATTAAAGATGACACAAAAAGCCAAGGAAGACGGAAATTCGGCCTCATGATGCTGGATGTTGAAAAAAATTATATATATATATATATATATATATATATATATATATATATATATATATAGCCCATAAGGTTATTTTTGGTTAATACTTTGAATATGTTTATAAAATGAGTCTAGAAGCCAAAACCATTACCTTGGCCAAGCTAGTCCTTAAATTCAAAAGATAAAAGAAGAAAAAAAGAATATAATATATATATATATATATATATATATATATATATATATATATATATATATATATTTGTGTGTGTATGTAATTTTATATGCAAAATCATGACAAAAATGATAGTGTTCAACCCACAAAACTCCGTCTTCACCCCATAAATACCCCCCCTCATCAACTGAAAATTATAATTACCAACACCCCAATAGTACGTCTGTAGCCTGTAGGCCTAGGTCTGTGTGTAGTAAAGTGTTGTCCTGAAATGTTGAAATATGTAAAAGTCTTTGTGTTTTTTTTTTTTTTTATAAAAAATAACGACACCACTTCATTTCAGCACAACACTTTATACACATCACTAGTTTCTAAAATCACTATAATAATCGTCAATCCTTTGAAATGAAATTTAAATTCACTAAGCCCACCACACCATCCTTAGCCTGAGGCTCGTTTCACAAAATTAATTGAGGATATTTTCTGTTTCTTTAACACACTGTGCCCATTTTCTTATTATAAATGTATAACAGATGTTTATTGAATGAAACATTGATTTTAGTTGTAAGTGCAGAAAATATAGCCCATGTACAAATGATAAACAGGAATACCGATTAAAGAGCGTTGTTTGCTCCGTGATGTATTAGTGTTACACTGTTCCCTCTTCCCTAGCAGTATAGCCATTGGCCAGAATGCATAAGACATTGCAAAGTAGGCTAGTTTGAGCTTACATAAAATACATTTATGTGATATATCTATAAACTATAATATATATATATATATATATATATATATATATATATATATATATAGGGAAAAATTTGTTCAATAATGAGGAATTTTCTAATGTCTCATTTGTAAGGGACCCACTTGACTCCTGGAGAGCTGGCAATGTGCAATTCAGCCACTGGCCCACTGGCCATTCTCATGGTCTATGACTCTTTAAGCTCTTGTTTTTATTATTATTATTATTATTATTATTATTATTATTATTATTATTTATTATTATTATTATTATTATTATTATTATTTTTTTTTTTTTACTCAACACAGCCTTCTGATAGGCTGGTATTTCCAGTCAGATCCAGGATTATTATTATTATAATTATTATTGACACAAAAGGCACTTTTCAATACATTTTACGAAAAGGGGCAGGGCTCAGCACCCCTAGCCCCCCCTGCACTGCCTGGATTAAGAATACCTTGAGTTTAACCAGGCCTGAGCTGATTAACAGCTCTCTAGGCTGGAAAAGATGAGACTTATTTTACGTGGCTAAGAATCAGAATTTAGTTTTCTAGCAGGGCCTGCAACATTGTGGAGTCCATTTACAATATACCGAGAAAATGAATTTCTATCACCAGAAATAAATTCCTCTAATTCTTCATTATTGACCAGGACTTGAACTTGGGAGACTTGAACTCGGGCCTCACAGAGTGCTAGCCGAGAACTCTACCGGTTCGTCCAATGAGGAACTGCTGCAAGGTAGAAATCTATGATTTCAACTAACATGGCATTATCATTATTTACTTTGTTTATTATTATTTATTTATATATATTTTTTTGCTTTTTAGTAAAGATGATGACTAATTTTAGATTTACCTTTAAATGTGAGATTCTTTTGAAAGTAGGCACAATGATACAGACTCAAGCAGGCGGTACAAAGAAAGACAGGCACCCTGATGGGGTCTATATTAGTTCAAACAGACGGCGGATAGATATGGAGATAAATACAGCCAATCATCAAGCAAACAAATTGCAGCCCTCTAGCCTCAGTAGTTTTTATTTAATGTAAGGTTAAAGTTAGCCATAACCGTGCGTCTGGCAGTGCTATAGGACATGCCACCACCGGGCCGTGGCTGAAACCTTCGTGGGTGGCAGTTCATACAGAAAACTCTATTGCGCTGAAGAAACTTCGGCCCACTTTTTACTTGTTTTTTTATAGCTAACAATGCATCTATTATTTAAGGAGGTAGAGTTGTTTCGTCTTGCTGTAGATAAAGGGTTCTGCAGAGAGAGTAACCTTACCCACGTGTTTTCGAAGAGCCGTAGCTGAATGAGGACCTAACCTGGTCCCGCCGTCTCGTGGTAGTTGCTTGTTTGGGATGACGGACTCGACCTTTCGTTCGGATGCTTTCGCGAAAATTTAATCGTTTAATCGTAGGAGGTATCCTGGTTCTGTGGTGAAGGAAAATTATGAACATTATAAAAACGTTGCTTACATCTCGTTAAGACATCCGCAATAAGAATATCAAAATAGCTCAAGCATTCCGTAATGTGGGGCAATAGCAGAATTCGTTGTACGAACGCCGCTGGCCTGACCCAATATGAATGTAATACATGAGTGTTCAACACTTCTTGTTATACACAAGGCTTCTTGTTCGATGCAGACTGTTTGCGTATTCGTCTTGTTGCTTTCGACAGCCAGGGAGGCTTTTTTTTATGGTTGTTTTGAACGGCGGACTCAAAGCAAGGTGTTTCAAGACATTATGAGAAACCTTTCAGTTTGTTAAGCAGTTTTTCTTCGGCATATGACAGAAATGATTTATTATTGCTAAATGTAACACCTGTGGAATATTTAAGAATATTCCTAAACGCTGAACATTCACCCCCAAAAGTTGCGATTATTTATCATTGGTACTCTTTTTGCCTAGAGTTCGCTTATTCATATAACATTTTCATAACTACTTTTTTTTTTTTTTTAAAGATAAGAGGAAAAATCAAGCTCTTGGGTGATGTAAAATCGATGACCTCGGGAGGTCACAAGGACAAGAAAGATTTACAGAAGTATAGTGTAACTGATAATTTTACTTGGAATTTTAAACGGGAGTCTCTAAAAAAATATGCTCAATCATTTTATGTGAGCGCATTATACTTTGAAAAAATTATAACCTCTATTATTAGTTGCTCTACCAGAGGAAAAGCAGTCGATATCATAAGTGATATAATGCTGAGAGGAGATTAACAAATTCATCTTTCTTTTTAAAAAGTACATAGATAATGTCAAGACACCCAACATTTTTACATTGGCTTCTGTGGCCCACAGACATGATACACATATATATGAATATTAATTCCCCTAGTCCTTACGACCTTGTGTGTGCACTTGCGGAAGAGAGAGAGATGAAGGCCAAATCATGTTTACAATGACAATCTCATATCTACGTTGCAGTTTGCCAGAAGTATTAAGATTATAATGACTGCGAGGGATGAAACTGACTCAATAATCGAAACATCAGCAGTTTTATGGTTCATGCTGGCAAAAAGAAAATCAGTGAATATTCAGTGACATTATTTTTTTACACAAAAAGAAACAATATATTTTTAAAATTCTTATATTTTCTAACAGAAATTTCGTAATTAACCAAAGCAAGGGTCAGTTTAAGTACTTTTCCTTGGCATAACTTTTCTAGTCCTTACCTTAAATTTGTCTGGTCTGTTGTTCATTTCTTGGGAATTTTGCTTTCACTTGACTAAGTAACCATAGAAAATTGGTTTTGAGAAATTTGAACGTCCTTATTTGCAAACAAAGGAAATTATTCCAGATATTAAAGTGTGGCGCAAGTAAATTTGGTTTATTTCTTGCGAACCAGAAAGGCATAAACTTTTACTTTAAAACCTCAATGTAAGCATTTCTTTGCCTTTCACAAGGGGCAAATGCTTAAAGGGGTTTTGGACTTCCAAAGTGAGAAGCAGCAATATGCGAATGCCCATATAGAAAATGGACTTTTCCAATTGCAAGCCAGCGAACTTCAAAGTCTGAAAGTTATTGATTGACATGGCAAAGCTTAGTTAAAATAATTGCCTCAGTTACTTGAAGTCCCATCGCAGAGGTGCAATGGCTCTGTTTCTCAAAATCAAGATTAGTGAGATTAGTGCTCCATTTGTAAGTTTGCTATTGTATTACCCAATATTTATTTGCAGCATTGTCATCTAGCTCATAGAGGTGAATATCTGCAGGTAACTGGTCCAACAATTGTAAATCTATTGGAAGAAAACAGATTATTTTGAAATTAAGATGGTTCATTTACTTAGCAATTTATAGAGTTGGGCTAGGCAATTTATAGAGTTGGACTAAGGAATTTATAGAGTTGGACTAGTCCTTGTGAAGTAACTCTCATGTCTCAATAAAAAAATATTACATCGCCATTACTGCTCTAGTGTGGTAATCCTGTGAAGTTGTATTTGTAAATTTGCTACTAAGTAGTTATTCTTATTTATTGGTTTTAGTGGTGGGAACCCTGTTACTCCTGTCTCAACCTATGTGTGGGGGACTCACTTTCTCACTGAAGCTAGAGCTTGTCTTTCTTCCTTTCTGTCATTGTCCCTCATATTAAAACTGGTAAAACCTGAGGGATTAGAGTTTAAAGTGTTGTGACTGTAATTTTTCTTCTTATGCCTCCATAACTTTCCATATTGGCTAAACATGCAAGTTACCTGAAGTTGAAAGATGTGTATTAAAAAGGAAGCATGATCTGGAATTATCAGAACATAATGAAATTGCACAGAATTTCCAGGTGTAAAGGGAACTTGATGGGACAGAACAAAGATTGATTGACCTATGGACAGACTGGCATCACAAGAACAAAAGTTACTGACACTGAAAATAAATATTTGCTAATAATGAATTTACTGTATACTTAAGAAATATTCAAGCAAACCACACAAATCTACAAACACATTCATGTATTAGACCCATAAAATCTTATGCGTAATATACACCTTATAACAGGAGCATTCATGATATATGAAGAACACCTGCTTCTTTTCCAAGTATAAATAATGAATATGGAATAGCTGTTTCCATCTAAGGATTTTGAGAGGAAATATCTTATAAAGACCACAAGAATAGGATAGTCTACTAGTTAATGCCTCACAGTCACTGGAGCTGAATTCAAATGTGAGAGGTGATTTTTGAGTTACTACCAACCAGGCTCTCCCACAAGGTTTGTCATGAATCCTTTACTCTCCTTGTGGTAGATAGAGTTTGTTCGTAAATGGCATAGGAATCATTCTTTGTACGGTATACAATACGTACGAGTACATAGTTTTTACAAGTTAGGTTTACCTTCTGTAGCTTGTCATGTCTATGTGTGAATTCCCTCACCATTTCAGCTTAATTTAAATATTCAGTGACTGCTATGTATTAAAATTCACCAAAGATTGTAGCATACTTAGGGAATTAGATGCCCCAGTGCTTGACTTTTAACCTAAATTTCATGATTCAGTAGTTTTCTTAATTCATTCAGAAAATTGCAAAAGGTTACATAATGTCAAAGGAAACCTTATGGTTCTTCAATGAAGAATGAGGGCATGCTTCATAATGAACTACTATCATTAGGGATAGGTAGTACAACAGGTAAATAATCTATTATGAGGGTGGTAGTGTAGCAAAGGCGTGAGTAAGAGTCAGCATCTACAAACTTACTAATTTATTCAGACAACAAACAGGTCAATAACTCTTGTGAGCGGAAATGTAGCTCCTGACACCAGGCGAACGAAAACAGAGGTCACCACACAATCATCTGTGTTTGTTGACAGATGAATATATACATATAAATTTATATACAATGTATGACTGAAGCTATGATACATATGGCTAAAATGCTGACATTGTACTGCATACGGTGACAATAATACATTTGATCTGACAACAATATGAAAGAAGATATGTGCATAAAAGTTGTGTGCTGTGTTTCTTGTGTCCACACGTTTTGCGCTCGGAGATGTTGTTGTGAGGAGATTAGTGAGCCAGGTGAGATGACGGTGTGTGGGGTCCACATGGGACCGTACAGGAATACCTACCCTTGGAGGCCTGCGGTTGTAGGTTAGTTCTGGGTAGTAAGGTGGTTTTAGGCGATTGATAGATACCCGTTGTCCTGCCGTCTACTGTCATCTGGTAGGCCTTGTGTCATCCATGAATGATGAAGTTCTTCATTGGAGGGTGGGTAGAGCTCTCAGCTAGCGTGCTGTTGGCCCAATGTTCGACTCTGCGACCGGCCAATGAGTAGAGAATTTATTTCTGGTGATAAATTCATTTTCTCGTCATAATGTGGTTCAGATTCACAATAAGCTGTAGGTCCCGTTGTTAGGTAACCAGATGGTTCTTAGCCAAGTAAAATAAATCTAATCCTTCAGGCCAGCCCTAGGAGAGCTGTTAATCAGCTCAGTGGTCTGGTTGAACTAAGATATACTTAACTTTTATCTCTGAGATGATACAGTATGGTCCCGAGTAGGCGGGAGAGGGGGTCCTCTGTGTGTGTCCACCCGTGTGTACACACATTTTGCATTCTGCAGTTTGCTGGGGATGTGTGCTTACCTCTGTGTCATGTGGTAGGTTGTCTTGGCTGGCATTATCAGTTCCTTTTCGGGTTTTGGATGGAGATGTTGGGCTCATTTGATCTTGAAAGACATCTGCTGGCAATGTTAGTGCTTGGCTGTATAGGACTTCTGCTGAAGATGCGTTGAATGCTGTGTGTAGTGTCGTTCTTAGGTCAGTAAGACCCACGGTAACTCCTTTCTCCAACTCCCGCCTTGACATCTAGCGGTGAGTGATGCTTTCAATGACGGGTGTAGTCTTTTGATGATGCCATCAGCTTCTGGATTATAGGCCATCGTGTGTGTTCTCTTTGTCCCCAAACTGTCTGCTAGTGATGATCTGCAGAACTCTGGTGTGCCTGCTGACCCATCCAATGAGGGCTTTCACACAGCTTTCCGCCGTCTATTGCCGTATCGGTATTGCTTTGAGCCACCTGGCGTTTCTGTTAATGATGATGAACAGGTATCTGTACCCCTCGGAAGTGGGTATGGGTCCCACTATGTCGACGTGGATGTGGGCAAGTCAGCATTGTGTTGTTTGGAATTCTCCTATTCCACTCTCTAAGTGTCTTGTGAGTTTTTAAGCCTGACATGGAATGCATTCTCTTGTCCAGCATTTTATGTCCTTTTTCATTCCCCACCAGATGGTTTGCATGATGAACTGTCGTTTCTCGAGCATGTGTCAGAAGTGGCGGACGGCGTTGTAGACTGCTAGAAGCTCCCTGTCGAAAATGGAGTTTTTCTATTCAACTGTTGTTAGCTTCTTGCTGAAGAACGCCAGAGGATGACAACCATCATCTGTGTCCTGTTCTAGTATGGCGCCCATCGCCGTGTTACTTGTGTCTGTTGTCAACGTGAGGGACCTATGGCTTAGAGGAAAAATTAACATGGTTGCAGCGGTTAACGCTTGTTTTGCTAAAAGAAATGCATTATCTTGATTTTTTGACCAATTTAACTGTTTTTGTTTTCCTTATAGGCATTGACATATCGAGCTTATAATCTTAGCAATGTTGGGGATGAATCTATGGTGATAGTTGATTAGTTCTGAAAATTCTTGTACTACTTTAATTGTTGTTGGTTTTGGGAAGTCGGTGATTGCTTTTCCTTTTTCTGGTAGGGGTTTAATGCCCTCTGGGCTTACTTGATGCGCCAGGAATTCCACCGTTTTCTTTTCCCATTTGCATTTGTCTTCCTTTACTACTAGCCCATTTTCTTTGAGTATTTGTAGTATTTTTTTGACGTCTTTAAGATGCTGTTTGAGGCTGGGGTAAATATGAAGATATTGTCAGTGCACACCACGCAGAATGGAAGGTTGCCAAGCAGTGTGTCAAATAGTCTTTGGAAGGTTGCCCCTGCATTGTGAAGGCTGAAACAGCTGTAGTTAAATATGTAGGTGCTGAAGGGGCGTGACGATCATGGTTTTCTCCATGTCTTTCTTTGCTGCTGGAACTTGGAAGTATCCCTTCAGCAGGTCTATTTTGGTGAAGATCTTTCCTCCGTTCATCTGGTTGGTTATGTCTGCTATGTTTGGCAATGGTATCTACCTGGCTTCGTTTTGATGCTTAGTCGCTGGTACTCTCCACATGGGAGCCATGTTCCGTCGGGTTTTGGTACCATGTGGAGGGTCTACATGGTCTGGGGGCTTTTTGGTATATTCCCACATTCTCCATCTCTTTCAACACTTGTTTGGTGTAAGGCAAAGCTTCTCGGGGCTAAATGTCTGTAACGAGTGGATTGGGGGGCCTTCAGTTTCTATGTGGCGCTGTATGTTGTGTTTTGCTGGTTTGGTTAAGTCGTGCTGCAGGTCGTCTTTGAAGACTCCTCAGTGGTCTAGTAGAAATTGCCGTATTTCCAGTGGTGGGGCGGCTTCTGCAATGGGGCATATTTGTTGTCTTTGCTGCTGCAGTGACAGTGTGGTGGCGGTTCGTCTGCATGGCTGTTGACGAGATGATGTGCTGTTAGGAAGTCTGCTCTTAACAGTGATGTCGTCACATCTGCCATGATGAAAGTCTAACTGTAGTCTTTTCTATTGAGTGACACGTTCATATCCTGCCTCCCATACATCTTGAGTGGTGCTCCGCTGGCGGCAGATACATGGAGGTTGGTAAGTGGAGTGGGTTGAGTCGTTCATTCGGACTTGCTGGTGCAAATGACCTGCATGCTCCGGTATTGACGAGGAATTCTGTGTCTGACCTTTCATCCCTGATAGAGAAGCACATGGAGCCTCTACAATCATACCTGGAAGAAAGACGGTGGTGGGCAGGCGAAGTTTCTCTTATGAGGCAACTGGTCGTTTAATACCCGTGACCGTCTTGCATGTTTTTTGAAAATAGACAACCTTGTCACATTTGAGGGCTTTCTTCCCGAATCTCCAGTGGAAGCAGCACATCCCCTCTGGGGGCTTGTCTTTCTTGTCTGGTCTTTCCACTTGAGTTGCTTGGGAAGTTTAGGTTGTGGATGGGGGCGGCTGGTCCCTTTGGGTGGCTGTCGGATTCTGTGTTGGTCTGACTGCTGGACCCGTCATGGTGCTGCTGTTGGTGGCTGTGTGGGCTCTGCCGTCTTGTGGGTCATGCGCTTTGCATTGACCAACTTCAAAAAATTCCTTGATTGGTGTGGTGGAAGCATTGGGCATGGCCACCACTGTTTGGACGGGTAGTCTTATGAGGAGTACCTCTCTCACAATGTCTAGGGATGACTCAGGTTAGCATCTGTGGTGGGTAGCATGATAAGCCACCACAACTGTTCGCAGATGTGTGATGGCCGCTCATCTCCTATGGGTGCCCCCACGTAGTCGAGGAATTTCTTGCTCATAGGGTGAGTGGCATATTGAAGGATGACTTCAGCTGGTCCTTCAGCAATTCATAGGTGACGGGGGTTTGAAGCAGGAATTCAAGGATGGTGTCTGCTTGGCATGTTGAGGAGGTGATTTTTTTTCGATTGGAAGATTGTTTCTTCCCTGAAGAACCAAGCTTCTGGGTCACCAGGGTTTGGTGTGTGAACCGAGTATTATGCCTGCTGTGCTACAGAAATAACCCTTTTAACACTTGTGAGACAACTAGTAGAGCCAAAGTGCTGGCTAGACTGTTAGTGGCTTTGTTTCTGTAGGCATGGCCATATTCAGTCCATTAGTTGCCAGGGGGTTTAGTTCAAGTACCATGCGTTGTCTACTAAGTTGGGGACAGCTGAGAGTTTTCAGGAGAAAGAGAGCCAGAGCTAAGGGACATGATTAGTCTGTTAGTAGCTGGTTGTTGCTAGGTAGGGCATGCCTGAGAATCACTCTGCTTACCTGGTTGCACCAATGGCTACTAGTGTAAGGATAACTCATATATGGATGCTCAGAACACACTAATTTTTGTCAAGATCTGATCCACTCTTGATACAGAGTGAGGCTGGAAATGTGGTTAGATTAGTAGGCCCCTGGGCCAGGTGAGTCAGATGATGTCAGTTGCACACAAGCATGTGATGGTGAGGGTGCTCCATGAATGGTTGCCAGACGTACTAATTGAATCTGGGTTTGGCAGTGAAGTGAGGAGCTTACAGTCCCTTCTGCTGGGGTGGAACTGGCCTTGCAGCAGTGAATCAGTTTGAAGGAACAGATGCAATAAGCAAGATTCAACTTGCCAGTGAAATGTTTTATTTGAATAAATCTTGCCTTCAGGGAGAAGCTTCTACCTCACAGAACAGAGTCCACATCTTGAAAAGGCTGAGATCACCATCATTTTAGGTCCTCGTCTCAGGAATGTCAGACCTGCTCTTTCCATAACTAGTAATGGGATCTGGGGTCTGAGACCGGCTAAAGAATGCCCAAATTAGCTTTGGTTAGCAGGGGCTAAGAAATCTAACATCAATACATAGTTGATTTATGAGATTTAGCTTGCCAAGCCAAAGACGGGGTATTTTCAGCCATTCAGCACGCTAGGAAATGAAAAGTGGGAATTGGGTTGGTTGGACAGCCAGCCTTGAAGAAAGGAGTCAGGAATGGGAGTAAAGTAAAAGGCTAAAAAATGGGTGCAACTAAGGGCAGAAGGGATGCTTGTATAATGCCTACAGTGCATCACTTGAGGTGAACTGATGGCACTACCTCCCTTATAGTGATCGATAGATTGTGATGAATCCCAAAGCAATATGAAATTCAAAGACTATGTTGCTTTTTCCGTACTCTAACCACCCAAATTACTGACACTAGAGTTTATCAAAACACTAACAGATATGTTCGTGGAATGATGGACCCTTCGTGTACTGAACAAAATATACTTACAAAAAGCAACATCGACCTCATTGTCGGGTTAAATATCTCTATGCCGAGTCCTCAGTTATTTCACGAATTCCTTTGTGCAGATAATGGTGAATGAATTTTCAGAGTACAAGAATCCTGTAGAACGCTATAAACATGATATGCCTATAAAAAAAATTAAAAACTTCTTTCTGCGAGAGAGAGAGAGAGAGAGAGAGAGAGAGAGAGAGAGAGAGAATTATTTAATTTTATGACATACAGGCTGTCAAGCACTGGGACACTTTTGGCCATTCAGCACCTAAGCAATGAAAAGAGGGAGTTGGAATGGCTGGAAATATAAAGAGATCCTGAAAATAAATGAGATGAAGCACAAGAATCTTGGACAGCAAGACGGAAGAAAGGAGGTGGAGTTAAAGGTAAAGTAAAGGGTGCAGCTTGGGGCTGAAGAGACGCTGCAAACATCCGGTAATGCCTACAGTGCAGCATGTGAGGTGTACTGGCGGCACTATCCCCCTACAGGTGAGATGTTATGATAATGATTTTTATATTTTGACGACCATTGAGCATTCGCATGTCATTTTTTCTCTTCAGTATCCCCAGCTGCCACACGCAACTGTGGAAAAAAAACAGGTATATATTTCATTGCCTAGGTTAGCAAGGGTTTCATGGAAACGGGTCGACATCGTTCCTTTCTCTTCCTGAAAGCGAACCCGGGTCTCGTTGGTTATGAGCTGGAGGAACTGCCACTTGAACTCCGAGGCCGGAGAGAGAGAGAGAGAGAGAGAGAGAGAGAGAGAGAGAGAGAGAGAGAGAGATTTTACATAAATTTGTATATTTTTTTTAACAGGTGTGGTCTCGGAGAGAGCAAGAAGAAACAAGGATAAAGGTTATTGCCACTTTCACAATATAAAGGCTATGAGACTATTTCGTCCCGTAGTCAGTTAGTTTTCAATGTTAACTATTCATTTTGCCTTGTTAAAATTCCTTATGTTAATGGATGCGAAGAAAATATATTATCTGGCTCAGCCATATGGTACAGGACAGTACCTGATGAAAAGGTGCCATTTTATTATAAGTAATATTTGTGAAAAGAGCAATTGTGATTTACCCGCCGGGCAGGTTTCATGTACTAACACATATATATTAGCATCGTGATTTTCACGAGACCATAATATCTGTTTACACGAATTCGATGCCCTTTTAAGATTATTTAAATGGGGATTATCACAAATTATTTTGTGGTAGTGCCTAGAATTTGCAGTATATTATATATATATATATTTGTTAGCACATGGAACCGACAGTTAAATCACAATTCCTCTTTTTGTGAAGAACAGCTGCTATGACTTCCATTATTTGCGAAATATGCGGCTTTTTCTCATCATTAAAGCGTGCTCTTCGAAATAAGTTGGATTTACTACGTCAATATATCCCCTCTTTCAACGAATGCCACAACCTTCTCTCCTGCCTCCCGAGATTCCCGACAGGTTGTGATGTCGACCTGTGTAACCTTTTCGTGAAAAGAATGATACATATTTACAACAACTCGTTTCCTCTTTTGGCTTTTCACTGTTGGCTTCCTTAGGGTCAAATACACCCTGTAATACTAGAAAGTTTTCATAAACGAAACAG
The DNA here is from genome assembly GCF_040412425.1 of Macrobrachium rosenbergii. Lineage (NCBI taxonomy): Eukaryota > Metazoa > Arthropoda > Malacostraca > Decapoda > Palaemonidae > Macrobrachium > Macrobrachium rosenbergii. Next base: position 41,078,204 of record NC_089792.1, on the reverse strand, counting down.
CGAAAGCAAACCTACAATAAACAAGAGCAATCAGGAGATAAGACACACGGATCCAAGAGGTCTTCCTTGTTCAGGCCCCGTGCTGCCATCTGTGGGTGTAATCTGAAACTGCAGTCCCATCAACACAGGGAGGATCGACTTCACCTCTCGAGCCGCATGACTCTCTTCCTCACCTTTTACCAGTTTATCTTGAAGCGTTCCTAACAATCTTCAGCGTTTGTGCTTATTGCGGTGTGCTTAACAAAGGCGGAGTAAGTCAGGTGGCTGACATAAGTAATGTGACATGTGCAGTGGATGGTGGGAGGGGCTAACCTGCGTAAAGGTGTGCATGTTAGCCAATCAGGAAACACCTTTGATCCAGCCAATCAAGAGGCTTTTGTGTACTTAGTGTTTGAGTGTACAATTGTGTACCGGCTTATTTTTAGTTTCCTGCTCTCGTCTCAGAGTTAATTCATATTTACAGTTAATGATACCTGTTATTGCGGAAACGAATATTAGTGAGAAATCAGTTTCATTACTACAGTGGTAGCGAAAAACATCAGCGAAGGAAGGTAAACATTCGTCTATTACCTTGCAATTTGTGTTGTTTTTAAGTTTTGTTTATGCCAGTGATGTGTTTGATCTGCAGTAGCCGACATAAGGTCTCATCAACGAAATGAAGAGTTTGCACGAACTGCCGTAAACCGTAGGGGGAAGGCTAAGCGACTTTGGTCTTTATTGTCGGGGGTAAGATGGCCGAAAAATGACCGGCAATGTCGGCCCGCCGACACTCGACCTAGTATGTCGTCGCTTCTTTGCAAGGTAAATACCGAGGTATCATTTCTCTTGATTTGTTGTAACGATTTTAAAGCAGTTACCAGCGTGTGATGAGTTTGAAATGCTTTAATCGTAATCGTATTTGCATATATGGGTTGCTCAAATGAGGAGATAAAAACACGTTACATCAGTCCACTGTATCTGTTTTAAGTTATCACGCTGCTGACCTGACAACTTGAGGAAGGGGAGCGATGAATGGTGAGCGATGTATTCTGAAAGTAGACCCTTTATCGCTTTATTTTCACCAATTCTTGTACGTTTTTCAGATCATCTTGCTGTAGGAGTTTTCAGAGTACATTTGGTTATATTTGAAGGTTTCAGTGACGGCGATGACACACGATAAGTCCCATTCATGTGGAAACAACGATACGCGTAGAAACGAAATCATTTTAAACCTTACGCATTTCACTGAGAAGAGATTCCCTTGACCATGTGACACAGCTCCTTTTAAGCGGGATTCATCATGTTCAGATATGTGACAGTACCGTTGGGAGTTGTGTTGTTTGATTGCTAGTGAAATTGATAATCAATTTATTTTGTCTTAAGAATTACACGCGTATAGGATATTGAATGTTACTAGATATAAGACACTAGGAAAGGATAAATGAATGTGATAGGTTTCAGGGTTTTTGCTAAATCCTATAGCCATCCAACGAGGTTGAGGTGTTACAAGAATTTTTTCCTTACATTGTTCAAAGAGGTTTCTCATCACCATCATCATCGAAGTTTTTTTATTTTGAGGTCCGCTGTTCATCATCACACATTGAACGAAGGTTCCACATCACCTGACAGTGTCTGTCATTAAGCTAACTTAAAATATTTTTGATGAATTTCATGGCAAGAAGAAGTTGCGGGTTTATCAGAGGTCGAGTGCTCGAAAAGGACTGAACTAGGTAGTTGGCCATATTACATTGTTTGTTTACTTAAATCATTATTACTTACTGACTCCCGGATACACGCGTTTCCCATTAGATTTTAGAATGGATTGGGGTCCTTTTTTTTTTTGCTATTCCGTAACTTGATTTTCCCCTTTGATTTTGGGGAGACCTTTCGACCCATATATTATTTGTTCCATCCAGGGAGCCCCATTTATTTGACAGCTGTAGCTTTTAGTTTTGTCTGGATAACTTGTTCTTCTGATTCTTAATTGTTATTGAATTATGTCCAATTTTTCACGTTTTACATTTTTTTTTTTTGGGCAAACTTACGGCTAGTCTGGAACCATGCCAACCGTTCTTTTATAAGTTAATTGTTGCACCTTGATTCCATCACACTATACATCCCTCACGTTGGCATATATTATTCGGTGATCTGTTTTTTTTTTTTTTTTTTGTATAGAATTGTACGTCAGATCATTTCATATACAATTTTTATTTTAAAAGTTTTCAAATGAAGTTAAGTGACGAGTGCCAGCCATCAAGCGGCTGACTAAATTGGCTTATGAAACTTCCCCTCCCCCTCGGCCATCTATCCTCCTCCTGGCCATGGCCTAGCCAGGACCCACTCATGTGTGGGTCAGGGGCCTAGCATACGAGTCCTTCCTACGCTTATGGGAAGCATCATAAGACTAATATCTTCTTGAGGAGAATTATATCATTTCGTTTTAAACCGTACTCCATTAATCCCCTAATTGCGGTGGCTGCAGACGATGTTAGACTTACGGTTCCCGAAAAAGTATTTTTTTGGAAGGGGGCTACTCTGCCCTGATGTGGACCCACCGCAGTCGACCAATTACAGGTCAGACTCTGCACAACAGAATTCTGAGGAAACTGTCCCCAGTCATTTACCTTTCTCGTAACATTAGTCTCTGGACTCATACTGCTAGGTCTGTAGACTGTTGTGGATGAGGCTTTTTGACCAGTTAATATTATTCTTATATATTTATATAAATAATACTTTTCGGGGCCTTAAATGAATTAGTGGTACACTTGTCAGAATTACTTAGCTGCTGTATTAATGCCCATGACGCTAGAAATACAGCTGTTAAATTTTGTACATCTAGCCTATATTACACACACACATGTATATATATAATGTTTATATATGTATACATATATATATATATATATATATATATATATATATATATATATATATATATATATATATAGTGTGTTGTTGCATTGGCTTTAAGGGCCAACTTATTGCTTGTAGAAATAATTACAGACGATGCAGTGTTTCTCGCTTGAATTTTCTTTTTACTAGTTAACAATTGAATTCCATAGTATAAAACAATTCTTACATATTAGAACACTGAAATTTTAGAAAACTAATATATATACACTATATATACAGTGTGTGTGTGTAAATCGAAGGGCGAGGACGAGCCAAAGCGTCTTACAATTTTAGATTTTTATTGTGCTGTAGTCATAATCTTAAAACAACGTTTCAAACAATACTCCGTTCATTTTCAAGTCCAAAAAAACATAAAAAGTCAAAATGTCATTAATGAGTATACATATATAAAACATTTACTATAAAAATCGAAAATTTTATAAAAACTATAATTAAAACTTCTAAGGGAAGCTGGGCGAGTTCACATTTCAAGCAGGTTTTAATTTTCTTCTATACAAAGATTTTGCTTCTCTAACATTTTCAACTACACCTCTAAATATGATATTAAACTCTTCAACATTTATTACATTAATATAGCTGATCTCATGGCAGTGATCCCTTATGGCTGAGTATAAGGATAATGATCATGGAATCTGAAATACAGTTTTAATAGATGAGCCAGCGTAGGCTACACTAGATGGCACTGAGGACAGACATAGGCCTCTTTGTATACGATTCCCGATTCATAAGAAGGTGGCAGTTTTTCTTTATGGTTACCAAAATTCTTAATTTTGTAGTTGGTATAGAATATTACTGAAGGGGTGGTTTGTGGAAAATATTTGCTAAAAACTTAATACATTTCTCTTAAAAAAATTCGTGCGTTTTGTCGTTCAAGAATGGCATTTTGAAATAGAAAGTCATCTTTTTAGGACCAAATGGTTTTGTAGGTTGTGTGTGCATTCCGTTTAAAAAGGCTCTTAATTTGTTAAAGAACAACTTATCGGTAAAACCATTATCATTAATAAAAACTCCTTAAGAACAACAGTTCTTTATGAAATAATTCATAAAAACTCCTTAAGAACAACAGTTCTTTATGAAATAATTCATATGTATTGGTAAGTCGAAAAAATAGTTTTAAATGTATTAAGTTTAAAAGTCTTATAACAAGCACAGAGAAAATTCACCCCAAGACCAGTAAATGTTGGTTTCTTATAGACCGTAATAATAAAATCAGTACTTTGTCGAGAAATGAGCCCACCAAAAAAAAAGTTAGGCTAACCGCCAGTTTTGCTGTAATTCAGGAGTGAACTTCAACTTATGCTTTGCATTTATTTAGTTCAGAAACAGGTTAGCTTGCTGCTCGCTCTCGAATATCAAAAAGGTGCCATCCACGTAACGTCGGTAGAATTTAGGTTTAAAGTCAATGGAGCATTGTTCTAACCATTCTCTTTCGTGTTGGTAGTTAAAATGTTGGCCAATGTTGCTGATAAGGTGACCCCATGGGCTAATCCGTCTATTACCCATCGAATAAAAAGTAAGTGTCGTTTATAGCCAGTTCAGCCAGCCTTCAAGTCGTCGTTATCATGGATTTTGGACGTTAAAATATTAATGATTTCTCACTCTTCGAAACGTTAGTATAAAGAGAGGAAATGTCAAGCTGACCATATAATTGTTTCTCTGCAATTTCATCTTTTTAGTTCATCAAAAAAGTCATATGAATTATTTAATGTAGTCATTCTTGTCATATTAATTTTATTAGTATACGAATTATTTATTTAGCTACTTTATAATTTTGATTTTATATGCAGAGAGGACAGGTCTTACAGATATACCAGGTTTGTGTACTTTTGGCAAACCGTACATTACCCCCGGGTTTGACCTTGTAGCATATGTCTTTGTGTCGCGCGATTCGCATATTTTGTTTTCATTTTTAAGCTTCCTTAAGTACCGGTTTACTTTGTCTTCTAATAACGCGTTGTTCTTGAGCGGATCCACGTGATTTGATTTTCTAAAGTTGTCAGGGTCATTAAGAATTTTTCCATTTTGAGACGTAATCACTTTTGTCTAATATAACAATTCCTCGCCCCTTGTCTGGTTTGCTCACGATGATGGCTTTATCTCTCTTGGATTTCTGTAGTAAATTGATGTCGTTTTCATTTAATACATTTGGAATGTAATTTTCTTTTGCGTTGTGAAATCTTAGGTATTGTTAAATAAAGCTCACAAGTCAACCAATAAATCATCATAAGTAATTTTCTCCATAATAGCTATGCTTGATAATCTGTTGTAAAGAGTTTCAAAACAGAGCTGCATATTAAATTTGGAAAAGGAAGAAGTTAAACAATGGTTCAAACAAAAACTTCGTAACCACTTTTCTCCCGTGGAAAGCGGTTGTTTGGAGAGGTTGACATTATCGTTGTAGACTGGTTGTGGTTTGTAAAATGCACTAAGCTTATATAATTTTTGTGCTTGAGTTACACAGACGTGGTTTTTATACAAATCTACGTTGTTATGGATATAATACAGAACACGGTTAAAGTCTAAAAAACCTTGACGTAAATTGAGCACCAGCTATTGGTGTAATCCAGAAAACGTGATAGTTTACGAATGGAAGACCATTGAAAATTCAGTTGTTAAAAATCGATGCTTCGAGACTTATTGGTGATAACAGTCACAGAAAGCTAGCCAGTATTTGATTTCTTTTGGAAGGGTTTCCCAGATGAAATTTTTAACTATAAGGTTACAGAGGCACTCCCCCCCAAAAAAAATCCCAGAATTTACTCAGCAAGACTCACATGAAGTCGAATACACGATACAAGCAGTGTTTCAACCCCCATAAATAGATGAAATGAAAAGTGTTACGCGTTTTGTGGGGAAATCTGAAGACAGAAACGATTGCTTACGAAAACCGACCCCCTCCTTAAGCAAATGGAGACCTCATTTCACTTAGGGACATTGGATCCCCAAGGGGTTATTATTAAACACCGTAAAAAAGTTATTCATCTACAGTGTTTCACCTTGTTTAGCACTAGCCCTTCAGGGATCAAATGTGTCTCACCGTGTTTAGTACTGGCCCCTCAGGGATCAAATGTGTCTCACCGTGTTTAGTACTGGCCCCTCAGGGATCAAATGTGTCTCACCGTGTTTTATTACTAGCATGGGGATCAAATGTCCCTAAGTGCATTTGATCACATTTCATCCCCGAGAAGCTAAACATGGCAAAACACAATTTTCAAAGAATGGAGAAACAAACTAAGACAGTAGTATACTTGCAGTATACAAGAAGCAGAAGACGCTAACCTTACAACGCAAACGACAGAACCACACTAACAGTAAAAGAAAAATATATGTATATAAAAAACAAAACGTGAATATCAGAGGTAAAAATAGTAATGAGCTGTGACAGCAACAATGGAATAGAGGCAGTTTGAGTGTTTACTGAGGGAACCCGTAGTTTAATATTTAAAGACTTAAGTATATGAATTTTTTGTTGGTTCTGTGCTTGGGTAACAACTTTAAAATCATCGTAATTTATGTGCGTTTGCACTTAGTTGGCATGATTGCTTATACAGGATAGCTCTGGATTGGACGAGTCGGCATCCAGTTCTATAACTCATCCCCTTATGAGTCGGCTCTGACCCTGAGAAGCCGACTGGTAGATCCGACATCTGTTCCCGGACACATCTGGGACAGAGTATGATATAAACAACTACTAGACGACATCAAAGAGCAAAGCCGATCTTTAAACCTGAAGAGCGACCCAATTGTCTTTAGTTTTTTGGGATGAGTTTTGATGTCAATGGCCCCAAAGTACTTCTGAACGATCTAATGAAATCCTTTTAAAGCTATCATCATGTAAAAATGTGAAAACGGCGTATATGAGGAGTTAGGTACATTAAAGTTTACTGTAGGGTTGAATGGTTTGTTCAGTAGTCTGGAAAAGAATTCTATATAAAGAGAAGTGTTTGGAAAGCAGTTATTATTAAAGTATTGTTGCAGGACTACAATTTATACATATTTATATATACACATATATACACAGTATATGCACACATTTATATATGATCAAATATACTATATATATGTATATTATTATATATATATATATATATTTGTATACATTATAATATTTTATATATATATATATATCATAATATATATAGCCTATACAGTTATGTATATAAATATATATTATATATGTGTGTTTTATATATATATATATATATATATATATATATATATATATATGTATGTATATATATATAACACACACATATACTATATAATATATATATATATATATATATATATATATATATATATATATATATATATATATATATATATGTATATATATATAACACACACATATACTATTTAATATATATATATATATATATATATATATATATATATATATATATATATATATATATATATATATATATATAGCCCTTTGTTGGCTGGGTCGGTTGAGCTTCAGACTGTCACTCCAATGGGCCGGTTCAATTCCCCGGCTGGCTGATGAAGAGTTAGAGGAATTTATTTCTGGCAATGAAATTCATTTCTCCTTTATAATGTGGTTCAGATTCGACAATAAGTTGTAGGTCCCGTTGCTAAGTAACCAGTTGGTTCTTAGCCACGTAAAATAAGTCTAATCCTTCAGGGCCAGCCCTAGGGAGGCTGTTAATCAGCTCAAGTGGTCTAGTAAAACTAAGGTATACTTATATATATATATATATACATATATATATATATATATATATATATATATGTATATATATATGACATATATAGATATATATTATATATATATATATATATATATATATATATATATATATATATATATATATATATATATATATATATATATATATATTATTCTAGGCCCAATGCATCAAACATACAAGTCTCTTAAAATACAAATAAAGTCACAAACGACCAAGTCCACAATAGGTGGAATGGCGCAACAAAATTAATACAGAGATGGAATCAAGGAGGATAAAGAAAAACTGAAAATAAAACCTTAATATTTAATACAAACTTTTAGAAAGAATGACCACTAAGCCTCTTACAAAATACATTAAATAAACACACAAAAATCAACCACATTGAAAACATCAAATAACAAACACACTTACACCAAATTAAGATGAACTATACAGTACACTTTAAAGAGGGCCTGAAAGTAATACCTGGGAATGTCGAAAAGTCAGAATAACCTAACTATTACATACTAAACATTTATCAAAATAAACTGCTTCCCTTAAGTGAGCTCTAAACGGTGGTAGTGGCCACCACAGCCTTCAAATCACAGGTTGAGAGGTAATCTATATTCTAAGACCTTACCAAACGTAAAGAGAGGTCCCTTTGGCAAAAATCACTGGGCAAGGAATGTGGGCTGAAGAGTAAATCACTTTAACGTCGCAAGGCGATCAATGGTTCACGACCCGTCCGACAGGTAATCACACCTTACCAGTTGGCAGAGAGGTCACCTTGGCTAAATCACTGAACCAAAGGGCGCAGACTGAAGAATGAATCAATCTCCCAAAGGAGGACAGCAGCAACTGAAAGAGAGGCAGGTATCGTCAATCCAGAGTTAACAAGTCAAGCCCTCACAATGTTAAGGTCCAGAAGCGACCAGACCCAGGCGAGACAGCGCTGAATACAGCTCCAGCCAACACCACACGTGAAAAATAAAACAAGCTCATTGTAATTAAAACTATACAACAAGTCAGAAATGTCGGGGAGGAGGAAACAGAGGTCATTATGTTCCAAAAATAATTGCAGCCAAGTGACTTATTCAAAACAAATCCAATTTACGTTAAATTAAACACATACTGACAATATATATATATATATATATATATATATATATATATATATATATATATATATATATATATATATATATATATATATATATATATATATATATACACACACATAACAGGCAGCTTCTGTTGCTCGCATTTGCTAGTTTGCATATCCGTAGCATACCACCCATACATATCTGTATCATACCCATACCCATATCTGTACCATACCCATATCTATACCCTCACCCATACCCATATCTATATCCATACGCATATCTATACCCATACCCATACCTATAACCATAGGAAGTCTTCACTACTCCAGGATCCTTTGAAGTTGTCTTCAGCTCCTGAAGCATTCCTGGAGAAACGC